>NC_136740.1:1967500-2097500 GCF_936440315.1 Barbus barbus
GACGGCTTATGCAGAGGCTATGCTTATACTGTGGAGCTAATGGACACATGATCCTGGCGTGTCCCCTTCGTCCTCCACGGCCCATGGTGAGTGCAATCCAACCTTCTCTAAGGAAGATGAATCCTCTCTCCACATGCGCTCAACTTACTGCCTCTAATGTCACCCTTTCAGTATCTGTCCTCCTTGACTCCAGCTCAGCGGGCAATTTCATTGCCGGCAGTCTCTGCCGCCAGCTCCGACTCCCGACCTCGGCCACCAAAACCACCTATCAGATCCAATCCATAACTGGTAGACCGCTCACTCGACGTCACGTCAAGAACAGTGTGGGACCCATTCAACTCCGGATAGGGCAACTTCATCTTGAGACATTGCATTTGCTAGTTCTGGAGGGCTCCACTGTGGATATCATTCTCGGACGTCCTTGGCTGGTGCAGCATAACCCCATACTCTCATGGAGCACGGGTGAAATCCTAAAGTGGGGTGACAGCTGCTTCTCATAATGTTTCCCGGATCTCCCTCAGCCCTCAACATCGGTTCCTGTTCCATTAGCCATTCACTCCACCTCCATCGAGAGCCCCGTTGAGAAGCAGTCTGTCGAAATTCCACCCTGTTACACACCCTTTAGTGACGTCTTCTGCCCTAAGAGAGCTGCACAGCTTCCACCACATCGGCCATGGGACTGTGCCATCGACCTCATTCCGGGTGAGTCAGTGCCCCGCGGCAAGATCTATCCTTTGTCACTTCCTGAACAGAAGGCCATGGAGGAGTACATTGAGGAGGCCTTGAAGCAAGGATATATCGTTCCATAGACATCCCCTGCTGCTTCCAGCTTCTTCTTTGTGGCAAAAAAGGACAGAGGCTTGCACCCATGCATTGATTACAGAAAACTCAACGACATCACAGTTAAGTTCCGGTATACTCTCTCCCTCGTCCCAGCAGCCCTGGAACATCTACGCGGTGCCACCATCTTCACAAAGTTGGACCTCCGCAGCACGTATAACTGTCCTCAAACAGTTAAGGAAATTCCACCTGTACCTAAAAGCTGAGAAATGCCTTTTCCACCAACCCACAGTTCAATTCCTCGGATACATCATCGACAGTGGTGGCATTCGCATGGATGAGGGGAAGGTGGGGGCTATCACATCCTGGCCCATTCCCAGCACCATTAAAGAATTACAACGCTTCCTCGGTTTCTCCAATTTCTATAGCCGTGTTATTATGAATTACAGTACCATCACCAGTCCACTCACCGATCTCCTCAGAGGGAAGGCTAAGTCTCTGTCCTGGAGCCCCGCCGCCACTAAAGCTTTCCATACCCTCAAGAAGGCATTCACCAGCGCACAGCTCCTTGTCCATCCCAATCCGGAACTCCCTTTCGTCGTGGAAGTTGACGCTTCAACCACTGGAATAGGAGCGGTGCTTTCACAGCAGCAGGGGACTCCTCCCAAACTCCATCCATGCGCGGCCTTCTCCCGGAAACTCAGCCCGGCAGAGAGAAATTACGACATCGGCATTTGCAAACTTCTAGCCATCAAGTTAGCTCTAGAGGAGTGGAGGCACTGGTTGGAGGGAGCAGCACATCCCTTTCTGGTGCTAACCGACCATAAAAATCTGCAATATCTCCGTGATGCAAAGCGGCTCAATCCACGTCAGGCACGATGGGCTTTATTCTTCACCCGATTCCATTTTAAAATTTCCTATCGCCCAGGCCCACGTAATGTCAAGGCCGATGCTCTGTCTCGTATTCATGCACCCGAGGAGGCACAGGAGCAGACAGAGGGGATCATCCCCGCAGAGCTCATCACCAGCCCGATCCAATGGACTTCTCCACCAGTCGCCTCGACAACTCCACCTGCCACTCCACCGGGCTGCCCACCAGAACATCAATATGTATCCCGGACGCAACGGACACCCCTCATTCACTCCACTTACACCTCATTGGGCACTGGCCACCCAGGGGTCAAAAACACTCTCTCATTGCTAAAAGATCGCTTCTGGTGGCCCAACATGGCCAGGGACATGAGAAGGTTCGTGCAGGGCTGCCCCGACTGCGCCATTTCAAAGAGTCCCCGTCATCTCCCAGCCGGTAAACTCCTACCATCACCCACACCTAACCGTTCATGTTCACACCTAGGAGTAGATTTCATTACGGATCTACCCGCCTTTGATGGTAACACTTGCATCCTTGTCGTCATTGACCGCTTCTCAAAGTTCTGCCAACTGATCCCCTTCAAAGATCTTCCCACAGCACTCCAGACAGCAGTCTTTAATCGAGTGTTTCGATATTACGGCCTCCCAGAAGACATAGTATCCGACAGAGGCCCACAGTTCATTTCAAGAGTTTGGAAGGCTTTCTTTTCACTCCTAGGTGTGACCGTAAGCCTCACCTCGTACTATCACCCACAGTCTAATGGGCAAGCCGAACGTAAAATCCAGGAAGTTGGGCACTTCCTGAGAACCTTCTGCCACGGCCACCAGGACTCTTGGAACCAGTTTCTAGGCTGGGCCGAGTACGCCCAGAACTCTCTGCGACAGGCCTCCACTGGACTCACTCCTATCTATAACGATAACTATAATGATAACTGTAATAACAATAACTAGGTTCACACCAATGGATGATTTCAATGGATGAATTATATTAGCGTCCACACCTACAGACAATAACAATAATGATATTAGCATCCATATCAATGGACGATAACACTGTTAATTAAAAGCGTGCTGCAGTTTTGTCATAAATGCTCAAGCTCTTCAAAGTAGGTAGATTCTGCTTGGCTGTCAGTGTTTTTATCATTCATCAGCTCGAGAAAAAATTGCTCGGAAAGTGATTCCAGCGATATTATTACAAATGTGTAGTTATATTTATCGTTGTAAATCTTTGTTGTGAACAAGCCTTAACAGTCACAAATTTAGCTATTTCTGAACATTTAGAAATAGTAGAAAGTTTCTGAATGAATTATGGTGTGTGTACCTATTTAACTACACTGTAGATAGCGCTGAGGTTACGGTGTGGGGTTAGTCTATAGAATTGATAACCAGCTGCTTATAAGAACAATAGAAATCTATGGAAAGCCCCCATTGGGATACATAAGTAAGTGTGTGTGTGTGTGTGTGTGTGTGTGTGTGAGTGCGTGTTTTTGTGACTTATGAGGACACAAATTTGTATAATGACATGGGTATGACATAGGTATTACAAGGAGTAGGGGATTTGTGAGGACATTTCCCCATGTCCCCATATTTCAAAAGGCTTATAAATCATACAGAATGAGTTTTTTTGAGAAAGTAAAAATGCACAAAGTTTCCTGTAAGGGGTAGGGTTAGGTGTAGGGTTGGTGTAGGGCGATAGAAAATACAGTTTGTACAGTATAAAAACCATTACGCCTATGGGATGTCCCCACAATTCACAAAAACAAACGAGTGTGTGTGTGTGTGTGTGTGTGTGTGTTTTCATCTGAATCTACACACACACACACACACACACACACGCGCAAACTGCTTTTAGAAAACAACTTGCATGCACTACCCAGCCCTAAAATTAATTTACATTTAAATGATATAGTTATATTCATGGCTTATACCACTCCCTTCCCAGAGTGACTCAGACAGTGTCTCTTGGAGTGCAGAGATGAGGAGGCTCATATCGGCGCTGCCAGTGGTCGTTCTGGGACAAACACTGTCTGATAATGGACTGTAATGGATTGTGGGTAGTGAGGGGGTGGAGCAGAGGCTGTGCTGTAGCAGCACACAGAAACAGTGACATGAATCCAATGGCAGCAGCTGCTGGAGTCCAGAGTAAAGCCAAGAGGATTTCTAGAGGTCAAACAGGAGTCACGCAGCAGAGATTGGGATGGGTGTGCAGTGAATTCTGATGGAGCAGTGACTGAGTAGCATAGAGATATACAGTAATGAAGTACTAGCTAGAGCTTGGAATAAAATGACAGAAAAATAGCATACAATCTAGCCTGTTCATTTAGTGCACTTAGAAAAATTGAGTATACAGTCAAAAAGTTTGACATGCTGCTTTCTAGGGCTGCAAGAGCTAATCGATAAAATCAATAATAACCAATAATAAAAATCATTGACAATGAATGTCATTATTGTTTAGTTGCGTCTGCCCACCATGCAGGAAACTTCTGCCAGTCACATCAAATGAATAACCACTGAATAACGCATTTCTATATGGACGAAATGAATCTACATTAATCTAATAGTGGAAGAAACAGAGTGAGCTGCTTCGGGAAAGGTGCATGCTGCCCAAAACATGCCAATGCTTTAAAAATCAGCATGTAATTCAAGCATTTTATGATTGTAACTGTAAAGGGATTACAGTGTGTAATTGAATATGAATTTAAGACGTTCCTTACATTTACATAATAAAGAAATGACAGTAACAGGTTAATGTATTCAGAGTGAATGTGTGTGTTCATTCCTCTCATCTGTTAACACGGAGTTTGTTTTTTTCTTTATTATCTTTATGATTTAAACTGTCCTTTATCCATTTGTCTATTTAAACTCTCCATTTAAACTGTGCTTTATAACTCTTTGGCACATAATGTATAGCATAGATATAGATGTATGTTCACCATACAGTATGTTTATAGCATTCAGTTGGCACATCTGTTTGAAGGACAGCATGTGGAATAGTATATTTTGTCAATAAAAAAGAAAGACTTTTTATCTGATTAATCGAAAAATAATCAGCCAATATTCGTTAGTTGCAGCCCTACTGCTTTCATGCTGCAAGACACTGAAAAACTGAAAGATGTGATACATAGCCAAAGGTTTACATAGACTAATAATTAATCAGCATAGCATGCAATTAATTAAATTAAAGTCCTTATAGATAGATGCATACAGACTGCACTTCTGTCAGGACCACTATTGTCAAATGATAGACACTTACCATACAGTTTGGTTTGGCAGTATGGCTCTATTCTGGGCAAAAGAAAGCAGCAATAATAATAACCCCCCAAGGGTTAACAGAACAGAACCAAGCAGATATCATTAATGTACTTAATTACATTTAGTGTAACACATTACTCAAGATTAGGGAGTCTGATTCAACACGAATGTCAGAAGCCAAGTCCTGACTGTGGAGAAAGGAGGATCATTGATAATAATCAGAAATGTTTCTTAATGTTCAGTATATTAGAATGATTTCTGAAGATCATGTGACACTGAAGACTGGAGTAATGATGCTGAAAATACAGCTGCGCATCACAGAAATAAATTACGTTTGAACAGCTATTGATATTGAAAGAAGCTGTTTAAAATTGTAATAATATTTTATTGTTTTTACTGTATTTTGATCAAATAAATGGATCAAATCCTTGATGAGCAGAAGAGACGTCTTTAACTTTTAAAAAAAACTGAACCCAAAAAACTGAATAGTAGTATATACACCCACTTAATAACTAAACGTTTGAGGCCTCTATGAAGATCCAATTTTAAATTGCAGTCAGATTTATGCTTAATATCTCAATTTTTGTCCAATTCCTAATTGATAATCTCTTTTTCTCTCTTCTCTGAAGCATTAGGGGATTGGGGCAGTGAAGAGAGATGAGATGAGATGAGAGGAGTTGAATGAGCTCAGGAAGGTCAGAGGGAGAATGAAGAGATGAATAGAGCTGTGGGAGGATGGGAAATAAACCTTTGACTTAATGAGAGAAATACAGCTGTCAGACTGACAGGGTTAAACTGATGTGACCCACAGTGTTTGTGGGCATCTCCTGTTCTGTATCTGCTTTTATCAGCTTCTAGGAAATCTGCTATAGTGAGGATCTGAACAACAGCAGCTCTTTTATGTGCAGTCATTCTAATACATCAAATATTATCTATCATGAAGCCATGATACAGTGATGCCCTCAGAGGGAAATTATTAATGCTGCTTGTTGAGGCTCATGCAGTATCAGATCTTGAGGTTTGGTGAGGAGAGCTGTGCTGTTACATTTATATCACACTTAATGTTATCTACACTGTAAAACTGGTGGCATGCATTTGTTACCTTAAAGAGCTATTTACTTGATTTAACCTATACAATTTTGTTTTGTTGGTATATATATATATATATATATATATATTTTTTTTTTTTTTATTATTCAGTGAGATTACATACTGTAATATTGACTTGAATAAAAACAGTTGATTTAGGTCACTGCTCTTTTTTTTCCAGAATATCACAGCCACATAGACAGTGCAACACGTTTTTGTATTAGTATTAGTAACACACTCTCACACACACACACACACACACACACACACACACACACACTATAAGATGGAAGATGGAAGGTTGCTAGGGAACATGGATGATGCAACAAGTGAATGTGGAAAGGAAATGTTTGGGAGAGAAAGAAAATCATATTGTGCATGCTTGTGTTGTAAAATTAAATGTGTGTGTGTGTGTTTTATATTGCAATCCAGCATGAAAACAAAATATCAAACTTGCTTCACACACACAGTGAGGAGGTTTGGTCCAGTGACTGCATGTTGGCTGGGGATGGAGGGAGAAAAAATGCAATTTGTTGAATAATCCTCAGATTTAATACTGCATAATCCATGAAAAATCCTTTCAGAATGACTGCAGGGTCGAGATTTACAGAGCGTGTGCATCTTGCTGTTTGTGTTTTGTAGGAGGTGTGTATGAGTCGTGTGTGTGTGTGTGTGTGTGTGTGTGTGAGAGCGAGTGCATGAAAATCTATTTATGTGTGAGAGAGACTTAATATAAACCCTACAGATGTGTTTAAATCAAACCCTCATCTAGCATGATTATGATGAGGTGCCTGAGGATTCTGCTGCGTGTACGTGTAGATATGCTTTATTAAATCATTTTATATTTCACCTAGAAGAGAGTGTGTGATTTGATAGCTTTTTTACATCATTATATGCATGTATGTATTTATTTATTAATTACCCTCCACCAATCCATCTAAGAATAGAGGAAAAATCAAGCATCACTACTAGCGCTGCTTGTTAGTCATGTGATGAAAGCTCTGGCACTGAACTACTGAAGGTCAGAGCAGCTTCACTAACTGAATGGGTCACTCTTATTTTAGTATTGTTGATATACTATTATAGTTTTTGTTAATAACTAAATTGGATTTTATTTTTATATTTTCATTTTCATTTTAGTTAAGTTTTAGTAATTTTATGTTTTTACTGTTAGTTGATATATATATATATGGTATATATATATATATATATATATATATATATATATGGTTTAATAAAGCTTTAGTTTTTACTTTTAGTTTATTTAGTTTGAGTTTTTTTATTACTTCATTTTTTTATATTTTATTTTATTTTACTTAATGTTTTTTGTTCTTTCTTTTTTTCTTTTATGGTTTTAGTTTTAGTTGTAAATGATGCACCATTTTCACCTTTTGGGCCATTAAAAAAAAAAAAAAAAAAAAAAAACACACACACAGACACTTATTGAGTTATCAACAACCTTTAGCAACAACCTAAAAGAAACCATCTAGAAACACCCTAGAAAACACCCAAACGTTTGTTCAGCCAGAAAGGCATGGACAAATAATGTTTCAAAATATTTAATATTTCTGCTCATTTCTTTCCTGCTCTCATCGTTCTCTTCCTCTTCTATTTGTTCTTCTCCTTGCTGTCCCTCTCTCTTCCTTATCCTTTATTGAACCACTGATTTTAACTGTTGCCCCTGGCAACAAGCATCCTTGTTTACCTACTGTCAGCATGATGATCAGCGGAGGAGGCTGTTGCCTCTGTTACCATGGCGATGATGTGGAGTATCACTGTGTTACAGAAATAATGAATAGTAAATGTTCAAGAAATGTTCCTAGTAAATGTAATGGTGGTGCAAGCGCAGGGACGGATCATGATGCAGAGGTGCCCTGGGCACAGACTGATTATAGGCCCCCCTCAGTTGAAATCGCAGTCATTTTCAAAGTTCAAATAGCAATAGATTTTAACTACACTAAGTGAAAACAGCAGTATTTTTAGCAATATGTTATTTACACTAAGTGCAAATAGCTATAGATTATATTTACACTATGTTAAAATAGCAGGATTTTCTGCTGTTTACTACTTGTTGCAAAATAGTGGCAATTATCTGCACTTCAGTATTGTATTACATTATAAAACAGTATGCAATAATAACATATTGAGTGTAAATTATAATTTTAATTCAGATTATTAAATGGATGCCACCTTATTGATAATAAAGCCCTCCCTACACCTAAGCCTACCCGATAACTTTTTGGTTATTTCTTTATTTTTTATTAAAAATAAATGCCTTTACGATGTGATACGAGATTTGAAAAGGGAGAAATAAAGTTCGGCAAAAGGCCAATTTTCACATCATATTTCAGACGGGGGCCGGGCCTCGGGCCTGTTTTAGGTTTCTCCTTATTTTTATATTGTAGACATCCATCAATTAGTGATGAAAAAACAACAGGAGACCGTGCCGCGACTGAGAGCAGCTCGATGGTGTTTAGTGTCCCGCAGCAGCAAGTGACTTCAGCAATAGACCAAAGCTTGCTGAAACACCCCAGCAAACATAACCATGAATGTGTCTGCGGGAAATAGTAAGGAGATTTTTGAATTATTTACTAATAAACTAATGTTTTCTGAGTCTGTGTCGCAAGGATGAAGTTGCTGATCCTGACTCGCCGTCAGAGAAATGCATCTTTATTGATTATGATTAAGATTATAATAAAAAAAAAAATTATTTCGTTAAGTAATCATTTAAAGCTTTCTATAGATATATTTATCATGTCTGTGAGGCATGTATTCGCTCAGCTTCGGTTCATTTTTGTGAAGCGCTCCTGTTCAAAACGAGACGGCAGAAAGCACATCATGTTTGTTTTATTTGTTTTATAAAAGAACTACCTTTTGTTGGTATTGTGAGTGCACACAAATACAAGTAGACCCTTTACAGGTCCCAATGATGTATTACTCTTACCTTTATCAGAAAAAAAGGCGGTGTAGGCTATTTTAAGTTGTTTCCACTGAAAACAATGCAAGTGTTTGTTCTGGTGCCTCCATGTCCTGCAGAGCAGCTTTAGCTTCCACTCTCCACACAAACTTGGATATAAACTAGCGCACATTATTATTATAGCGCAGGTTTAATGTTTAAACATTGGTATATACTTGAACTGTTTTAGTATATCTATAGATCTTATTTTAGGCAAGTCGTGATGATATGAGAAGGCTAAATTGATCAAACATAGGCTATGATCAGCTCATGCAGCTGGCCGCTTGGTCATTACTTAAAAAAAACTATTTAACAAACAAAAATGCTCCACACATTTCAATAAATGAACTTAATAAAAACACGAAACGAAATATAATCATTTTGCCATTACATAGAAAACTGAACTATTTTAATAGAAACAGTAGTATAAAGTGTTTTGGGAGAAGGGGGAAAAGACGGGCTCGGGCCGGTAATTCTGATAAGCTGTCGGACGTGGGCCGGGCTAGAGCCGAAAGTTGAGGCCCGTGCAGGGCTCTAGTCTCTGGCTCCGTGCCAGCCAGGAAGTTGAGCGAACGCAGATTTTAATTTAGCAGCTGATGATGTGCCGCACTATCTACATTATCTGATCACACCGGTGTGATCGTTTATTAAATATAAAACATTATTTGGCTATTTTCTTTTGTCTTTTGGATGCTGCATTCAAAATCCAATTGCCTCAACAATCTGAGGGGTCACGGTTGAAATCGCGCTCTGGGAGTAGGGGTATTTCGGCTGGGCCCCCCTCTGGTCCAGTGCCCTGGGCCCGTGCGTTAATCCGTCCCTGTGCAAGCGGCCCTTGGCCCTTACTCTTTTTTTTTTTTCTTGTTTGTTGATGTTGTAGTTCATTATTTTTCAATCGTTGTCTGAAGCCTCAACTCTCCTTATATTTTTGTTTCTCACTCCTCATGTTGTGCTTCTCTCTCTCCCTCATTTCTCATTCATGTCTTCACTATGTTGTCTATCTGCTGTTTGTCCTTCACAGTCTCAGTTCTCCTGTATTCTCAGTATCTCTATCTCTCTCCATGACTAAGCACATCGCTGCGCTCGTGACATTTTACAAATGAGCTTCGTGACTCTAGAAAACTAGAGCGTGTCTCTTCTCTCCCTGACTCTCGCTTTCACTCCTACACTGATAAAAAGCTTGGTAATTTCAGCGGAAAGCATGTGGAATACTACTATTGAAACCTGTTAACTGTAAGTTACATTGCCATAAATAGTAGGCCATAGCCCTATTCCAAAAATCATATTAGGTTATATATATATATATATATGCTGACATTATCTATTATATATTCATAAACATTCATATGTGTTGAGGTAAAAATGCAATCCACAGTTTAAGGGGAAAAAAGAGGTTCCCATCATATTTAATGAGTGTATTTTATTAAATTGATATTTTTCTTATTTTTGTTGCTGATCATGTACGTATGTTGGAGTCTTTTATGTTGACATTATGCATTTTACACCTGTGTTATTGTGGTGGGTTATCAGTCCAGCTGGTTTTAGTAGGTTAATGTGTAAATCAGTAATTAATGTGTATCAATGACACCTTTAAAAAAGTGTTACTATGTAATGTTTATTATCATGTATGTCTGATTTATGCACACACTATCAACAGATAAAACAGCGGTTAATTTGATCACGCTAGTTGGTTTTAAATACACTTAAAGAATGCTCTGTATTAGTCTTCATCTTTCTCTGTATTTTCTTAAAATCTTGTTTATGTCAAGAATCGTCTCTTTTCATTCGTCTCGTAACGGTAATTGTAGTTAGTAATGTAATCTGTTGGATTACACATATTAGGTGATGTATTCAGACTACTTTTCGATTAATTTTGACCTATACTGGTATAAAAATATTTTCCATTCTCTGTTGTTAACATCATGAAGTGCATTAAACATTACATAACACCAGGGTTTCCCAAACTGGGGTTCCTCGAAGACCTGCAGAAGAACTACTTGTGTGGCCTTTCCGTTTTCTGTGTAATTACAGTCACCTGACTAGTGACCGAGTGTGTCTAGAGGACTTTCTGAATGTATAGTATATTCTGAATTAAAATTTAAGAGAGAGAGAGAGAAAAAAAAAGAATTGGGGCAAATCAATACATTATGAATAATTTACAGTAACAGTAAATCTGATTATGAGTATTTTAACATGTAATATAATCTAATTACAAATACTTTATTTTTGGATTATGTAATCCATATTACATGTAATCAGTTACAGCTCTGAGAAACAGCACAGAGATATTTTGTATTGTGGCACAGAGGTGTGAGCCGATCACTAAACTCACATCTTTCTCAGTGTTTTCAGATAATCAGGATGTGCGGATGGTTGTTAGGTTGCAAAGGTCTAGTAAAGCCAGCGATATCGTTAAGGGAATTAACACTACTAGCAGCACCACAGCAATGCATTATAAACCACTCTGCTTCCAGTCACAGTGATTCCCAGCAGCTCATTGGTGGATGCACACGTTCTCTCTTTCACACACACACACACACACACACACACACACACACACACACACACACACTGTTCAGTGTAATCCAGCATGTCTCTGTAATCCAGATCAGATGGCCATCATTCTAAAGCTGATCTCTATAATCCTGTGCACATTAGTTGAAGTGCAGGGCAGCAGGTTCAAAAGGTCACAGGATATAAATGCTGAAGAGCATATGGAAATCAGCATTAATGCAAAGCGAGTGACCACAAATTGCTACAGTATGTGCTGTTTTATATGAAACAGTGATACCAAAATTATAAACTGGCATGGAGAAAAAAATCAGGTGTAGCAGTCATCAAGTTTACATTAAAAAAGACATGAGGCTATGGTTATGTTTTATTTAAGGGAAGTCTTAATCCATTGGAAAAATGATCATGTATGTTGCATGAATAGAGTCTGTATATTGTGCAATTTGAATTATTTTTATTCATTTATTAATTTTTGTTTTTCAGATGAATCGGCCGATTCAAGTGAAGCCTGCAGACAATGAGGGGAGAGGAGGTATATCATACGGTATACAGCTTAATTTGGCTTATTATAAAGATTTTTAATGATTTTAAAGACTCAGTGAGATCTTCTGCTCACTAAGGGTGCATTCAGTTGATCATAAATATAGTAAAAAAACACTAATATTGTTAAATACTATTGCAATTTAAAATAACTGTGTTTCTGTGTGAATATGTTCAAATGTAATTTGTTTCTGTGATCTAAGATGAATTTTCAGCATCATTACCAGGGGCGGAGCCAGACGATGTAAACATTCGGGGTTTAGCCCAAACCTATGGGGGTCCGGGGGCATGCTCCCCCGTGGAGATTTTTTTTCCCATTTACGTCAGCTAAATGCACTATTTTTCAGGCTGTTTGAGATAATAGAATGCCTAAAAATCTATACACTATATGGGAAAATGATGAATGTTACTCAGTAAAATAAAAAAATCACCCAGTAGAGCCTATAACCTATTTTGTATTTAATTGTTCTCTAGCTGTAGTGAATCCAAAACACCAAAAATGTTAAGGATGACTCATTTTCATCCAAGTATAATTATAAACGCAGGGCTCTATACACTTATATTTTTGAAGGAGCACATACACAGCACTTACAAATTGCATAAATAATCTTATGAGGCTAATGTATCAAATATAAAATTTGGAATACAGAAATATGAAATGATGAAAAAAATTAGAATGGTACTTTGCCACTAGGTGGCGGCAAGCCACTGCCTTAATGAGTGAGTCAGTCAGTCATTTAATCAATCGATTCGTTCGAAACAGATGATTCATTCGGAAAAAAAGTAAGCAACTGTTTTTATGAATGGGTCAGTGAATCATTTACTCACGCAAATTTATTCAGTAAACACCGCTGTGTGTTGCTGCAGAGCACAACAACATGCTTTGTTTGGAACCATTTCCTTAGCGAAATATGTCTTTTTTTATTATCTTGTTTATTGAATTGTTGCCCTGACACGAAAAGTCTGCCACAGACCATGCTAACCCAACATTATAACCGCTCTGTGTGTGTGTGTATGTGTGTGTGTGTGTGTGTGTGTGTGTGTGTGAAGAAGTGAAGTGAAGTGACATTCAGCCAAGTACGGTGACCCATACTCGTGCTCTGCATTTAACCCATCCAACGTGCACACACACAGCAGTGAACACACACACACAGCAGTGAACACACACACACACCGTGAACATACACCCGGAGCAATGTGTGTGTGTGTGTGTGTGTGTATGTGTCCTAAAGACTGTGCTGCGCAACCGTTAACTGTTAGATGTTCAAAATGTAACGTTAAATCAGACACAATTTAAAACCGAATAAGAAATATAATACTATGATTAAAAGTTACAGATACCTGAAGCTGTTGTATCTTGGCGTTCAAGTGTTGGCTGGGGGTGTTTTACTTCCTTTTTTTTGAAGAATTTTAAAATATCCATTTTATTTTTCAAATAAATTGATCTAGTAAAATACTACACGCCAACAAACCGCCTGGCTCCAAAAGATCTAATTTGATTGGCTGGATCGTACAGACGCTCGTCGATGGTTGGCCAGTTTACATGTCAGTCAGAAGCACTAGACTCAGTGGGCGGTTTTTGTCGGGTGTGAATGACAACGCATAAATTGACAGACACTGTAGACGTGAGAGTCGAGAGATATTTATTTATTTGTTTATTTATTTATTTAAATTCTAATATAAATTACTTTATTGGGCATGGAAACTCATTGATGGCATAGTAATAAAAACATTCGGGGCTTTACTGAAAACATTCGGGGCTCCAGCCCCCTTAGCCCACCCCTAACGCCGCCCCTGATTACTACAGCATTATTATTTTCCAGGAAACACACAGCTATGAAGTAGTTCCAGGACAGTCATCACAGCTTCATATCACTTTATCAAATTATTTAAATTGAAGTCCTTGCAACGGCAACTGAATTTGAAACACACAATAACAATGACCAAACAAAAAAATATGACAAACAACAGAATGAAAACAATTCCCGTGTTTTTCCCATGACATTACATGTTCATTACAGTTTGGATGTAAATGTGGTCCCACTTCTCATCTAAATTAAATTTCATCATCCCCACTAAATCAATATTTGAAATAACTTTTCAAACTCAACATAAGCCTGATGTTGTACTGGCTCTACTGCTTGAGCGAACCTAGATGTCTGTATCTTCACAGCAATCGCTCCAACAGATTACAAAATAGGCTTGGTGTTGGAAGGCTTAATTCCCATGGAGTCGCTCTCCTCAACAGAATAACTGACCACCGGCTGGCTTTCATTGACGGGTGTTGTTGGGCTGATAGCAGACATCAGCATACGCGCGGTTTCAGGAGTGCCATCCGCTGTAGTGGACGAAGATTGACGTTTGCATAGTCCTCTGGTGATCCAATATGCCAAACTGATGAAAGAAATGAGCCCAAAAACTACAGTGAGCGCGATCAGAGTTGCTTCATTGAAGCTGGAGTGTGTCTGGTCTCCTGGACCGGAGCGTTTCTCTGTGTGAATCAAACAACAGAACTGGACTTAGAGACTGCGAAAGCTTTTTCAGAGTGAGAATATGGCACCAGGTTGTTATTATGCCAAAGTTGACTGGTAAAATGACATGTGATGTTTAACCCTACAATGTAATCGATTTTCCCAGTCTTACCGTTGACATGCATCACATAGGCGTGCGGGTTTCCTTTCGTTGTGCCATCATCAACAAAGCAACGGTATATTCCAGCATCTGCCTTGCGAACATGAGCAATGGTCAAAGAGAGGTCACCGGTTTTGAAGCAGTTGTTCTCCAGCGATGCTCTTCTCTCGTAGCCTTTGGCAGGATTCAAGGATCCGTACATCTTGTAGTGCAAAACGCTTTCGTTGTTATACAGCCACTTTACATCCTTGGCATTGTTTGCATAACAGTTCAGGGTGATGCTGTCCTTCTCTACCACGCTCGCATTTAGAGCATCTGTAGGGAACATTTTTTAAATCAAAATCAATTGATGATCATCTACTCATGTAGCTCTCCTATACATGACCTGCCAAAAGGTTGAAATAATTGAGGTTTTTTGTTTGTTTTTGTTTTATTAGTTTTTGACTTGCCTCCTATGCTCACAGAGGCTGTATTTATTTGATCACAATACAGTACAAACAGTGATATTGTGAGATATTATTACTGTTTAAAACAGCTGTTTTCTATGTGAATATGTGTTAAAGTGTAATGTATTTCTGTGATGCGCAGCTGTATTTTCAGCATCATTACTGCAGTCTTCAGTGTCACATGATCTTCAGAAATCATTATAATATACTGATTTACTGATTTATTATCAATGTTGAAAACAGTTGTGCTGCACAATATTTTATGGAAACGCTCATATATTATCATTAAAAAAAAAAACTAAATTAATACTTTTATTCAGCAAGGATGCATTAAATTGATCAAAGCTTCGGTAAAGACATTTGTAAATTATTTATATTTCAAATGAATGCTGTTTTTAAACTTTCTATTCATTAAGGAATCCTGAATGTTTCATGGCTTCCACAAACAAACACTTTAAAAAAACCTCAATTATTCCAAACTTTTTACTGGTAGAGTATGAATCAGATGCAGTAAAGCCTTACATAAGACATCCAGAATAACTGGAGTTTGAACCCCATCACAGATGAACTCATAGAGCCCCTGGTCGGTGTATTTGGCTGATTTGAGAAGCAGGTGGTTGTCTTTATATGTGAATTCTTCCTCAAAAATGGTGTCAGTCGTGCACGCATGGTTTGTGTATGTGGCGATAGTGGTGTCTATGGGGGGTCTCTTTCTCCATTCAGCGTGATGACAGCCGCTGGCGTTACCAGGGAATGTGTACACTTGGTTAAGTAACACAAAATCAGACCGAATTCTCTGGCAGAACACTCCTGAAACAGAATCACAGAAGAGACGAAGGGAATTTTAGTTACACTTTTTTAAGGTGTCTCTAGTGTAAATACACAAAAAAGCACTGAGTAATATTAACAATACACTCTTAAAAATAAAGGGTCCTTATTGGCATCGGTGGAAGCTTTCCATTGCACAAAAGGTTCTTTATAGTGTAAAAGGGTTCTTTAGATGATTCAAATGTTCTTCACACTAAGAATAAATTAGTTTTTTAAAGAGCTGTTCATTGAAATGTTCTTTGAGGAACCAAAAATGGTTCTTTTGTGGCATTGCTGTGATAAACATTCTTTTGGATCCTTTATTTTTAAGAGTATATATTAACTATAGATTTAAGGTCTTTTTTTCGGTAAGTATAAGTATAACAAGGACACTGTAGAATAAAGTGTTACTGGGAATTTATAGCAAAGAGCAAGGTAAACACTGTATAGTGAACAGGTATACAGCTATACATATACAATTGCAAGAAAATTATTACTCAGGCAAATGTATATGAAATATACAGTATAGTGCCTTAGTACTGAACATCAGTATGGCTGCAATTGTAACTGTTTATACTGTATAAAGAAACAACAACAAACTAAATAATAAAGGTGAAGACAAAAAGAGAGAGAGATGGCCTACCTTTGTAAAAGGCCACCATAAAAACCAAAATCAAATTCAGAATAGTCTTCAGTGTGATGCACTGAAACACACATCAGCAAATACTGTTATATGTCATGTCAGTCATCGTGCTCAGCTTTAAATACAGTCAGAATGCAATATATGAGACATGATAGTCAGCTGTGAGCTGGTTAACAGTACGTAGATTTGCTGCAGAATTATTCAACCCAAACACTCACAAGTCATGATTGTGAATTTCTGTAATGGAAAAATTACTTTTTTTTTTACCTGCATTGTTGAACACGATGATCTGATGCGGTCACGGACCCGGTGAATCCACAATCGTGACTGATTCAAGACCAAATGTTCATTTGATTTCACAGCAAAAGCATTCTGCATCAACAATATAAAGGCTCTAAATATTGTTCTAAATATAGAGCGGTTTCCAAAGCTGTCGATGTTTTCTCAAAATGAGCATACAGATTTCTATTGTGATGTTATTTTTGGGCCTACAACAATGTTTAGCTTCTTCTTCCTACTTCTGTATTTCTTAGAGCTCCTCCCAGTAAAAAAGCAATGTGGCAAGCTGTTTAAACATTTAAAGGACAATTAACGACTAAAAAAAGTCTAGTTCGTTTTAGTTTAAATTGTTAATTTTAGCATTTGTGTTACTTGTACTTTTTAAAATAATATACCTATTGGGTTTTCAAGAGTAAACATTTATTTCTTTTTCTAGAAAATATAAATACTTCTACTTTTAATTTAAAATTGTTGCTTATTCCAGGTTTAGTAGGCACTAGGGTTGGGAATCGTTTTAATTTTATCGATTCTGCTTCTGTTTATCGATTCTGATTCTGATTGATTCCTAGTTTCGATTCCAATAAGATAAAAAAATCAAATATAAAAAACTGAAGTCAAACATTTATCAGAATCAGAATCTGAATGAGCTTTATTGCCAGGTATGTTTGCACATACGAGGAATTTGTTTTAGTGACAGTAGCTCCACAGTGCAACAGAATGACAGCAACAGGACACAGATAATAAAAAATTAAAATAAAAAATAAAATAAATAATGTACAAATATACAAAAATGGACAATGTGCCAAATAGCACAAACATAATATACAAAATAGACAATTCGGTATGTACAGGTATGTTAGGTACAAATAAAAAGTATGATAGTGTTGTGTGTTTCATGTTTATTGTTTATTCTGTGGCTTCTTTAAAAAGCATTCTGTTGCAGCTGAATGACATGAGCAAAAATCAGCAGCCTATTAGAAGAGGAACATTTACCTATAATACCACAGCAAAAACAACTAGACGAATATAAATTTAAATTATTAAAGTGTTAAAGACAAGTGAACAGTCAGTAATATAATAGGTACAATCAAATTAATTAGCAATAGCATAAATAAATACAACTGAACCAAATTTCAGGTACAGAAACTGTTATTAAAAGTTTTTTTAAGTAATTAAAAACTGCATAGTTTTCTTTTCTTAAATAAAAATATAGATTAATTAATTCAAGTTAGTAAAGATGTTCAGTCAAGATCAGTGAATGATTTTTTGTTCTTTAATTAACATTAATGACAGGCAGGTGATTATTAGGCTGCTGTCTCTTTAACACCGAATGCATGCAGATCTAAAAATACTATACACTGTGCATTTTCTTTCTCAACTATTTACATTCACTTAAGACAAAAACAGCTGTGTTTATGAAGACATACTGATGTAGTTTTCTGCGCACTGGTCGATAAATATGAAAGAAGTCAGTTCTGGCCCAGAACAACCTTTGCAAACAAGGTGCAAGTTCTTTCCGTTCCTGCACTTAAGTCGTTTTAAATCACATTAAAATGTGAACGCAGGAATTGTTAAGCAGAATCTAAATCTACGCGTCTTATCAAATACCCAGTTCTTGGAAAATTGGAAACAGTTCTAAAATAAAACCGTTTTTTGATACCCAACCCTAGTAGGCACTCATAATGTTTCTAGTAGCTTTTCTCCATAGTATCATAGCGATCAGTGATAAATAGTAATGCAGCAAAAGACAAGAGATGAGATTTCTGTTTCAGTGTTTTATACCAATACAGTTTAAGCAATAGATGTTAAATATGGCCTGCCATACAGTGAGAGCAGCATGCATTGGGTTGCATTAGTACTGTAAATAAATACCAGGATTAGAGATGTGATCACATCAGAGGCATGCTGCAACAGTGTTGTATTAGTGAGGACATTTGGGCCTTACAAGTACTGTATAATCAAACTAACACACACACACACACAGACAGACACAGACATGTTTGTTTTTGTGAAAAGTGGGGACATCCCATAGGCGTAATGGTTTTTATTCTGTACAAACTGTATGTGCTATTGCCCTACACCAACCCTACACCGCATTTCTACTTCCCCCCAAAAAACTCACTCTGTATGATTTATGGGGGCAGTTGTGGTCTAATGGATAGAGAGTTGGACTTGTAACCTGAAGGTTGTGGGTTCGAGTCTCAGGTCCGGCAGGGATTGTAGGTGGGGGGAGTGAATAACCAACACTCTCTCCACCCTCAATACCACGACTGAGGTGAGACCCTTGAGCAAGGCACTGAATCCCCAACTGCTCCCCGGGCGCCGCAGCATTGGTTGCCCACTGCTCCGGGTGTATGTTCACTACTGAGTGTACACTTGGATCGGTTAAATGCAGAGCACAAAGAGTATGGGTCACCATACATGGCCACACACCACTTCCTTTTCCCTTTATACGCGTTTTGAAAACTGGGGACATGGGGCAATAAGTCACCTTCACCTTCTAATACCTACTGTATGTCATACCTGTGTCATTATACAAATTTGTCCTCATTTGTCACAAAAACCGCACATACATACACACACACACACACACACACACAGATTTCATATTACAGCCAGCTCGTCCCTCCCTCTCCTGGAGACTGACGGTACTGCAGCACTGTTGACTCATAACTGACACACTTCACAAAGACCTGGAATTGAAGATGCATGATGCAGAATAACAGATCATAACTATTTCTCCATTTTTCACTCTTTTTAGAGGATAGAAAGCTGTTTGTGGGGATGTTGGGAAAGCAGCAGTCTGATGAGGACGTGAGGAAGATGTTTGAGCCGTTTGGGAGCATCGATGAGTGTACGGTACTGAGAGGACCTGACAGCACCAGCAAAGGTCTGTTAAAGGAATAGTTCACCCAGAAATTAAAATGTGCTCACCCTCAGACCATCCAACATGTAGATGAGTTTGTTTTTTTCATCAGACTCGGAGAAATGTAGCATTGCATCACTTGCTCACCAGTGGATACACTGCAGTGAATGGGTGCCGTCAGAATGAAAGTCCAAACAGCTGATAAAAACATCACAATAATCCACACCGCTCCAGTCTATCAGTTAACATCTGGAGAAGGCAAAAAGCTGCGTGTTTGCAATGCTACATGTCTCCAAATCTGATGAAGAAACAAACTCATCTGCATCTTGGTTGGACTGAAGATGAGGACATTTTCATGCCGGGAGATCTGATGTTTGTCTTGTATTCACAGGTTGTGCGTTTGTGAAGTTCCAGAGTCACTCAGAAGCCCAGTCTGCCATTAACAGTCTGCATGGAAGCCGAACTCTTCCCGTGAGTGTGTCCTCCTCTCTCTTCTCTTCTCTCCTCTCCTCTCCTCTCCTCTCGGTCTCTCCTCCTCTCCTGTCGGCTGTAATCTCTGTCTGTCTGTGGTCAGGGTGCCTCCTCCAGTCTGGTGGTGAAGTTTGCGGACACAGAGAAGGAGCGCGGGATGCGACGCATGCAGCAGGTGGCCTCACAGTTCAGCATCTTCAGTCCGGTGACGCTCAACTTTAATGCATATAATGCCTACACACAAGCAGTGAGTACAACACACACACACACAGACTCATACATACACACACACACACACACACACCACACACACGCACACACGCACACACACACGCACACACACACACACACACTCACACGCACTCTCACACTCACACACACACACACACACACCACACACACGCACACACACTCACTCACATGCACTCTCACACACTCTCACACACACTCTCACACACACACTCACACACTCTCACTCACACACTAGTGATACATTAAATGTACATTAGCCTTCTTAAGATTTTAGGTTTCCCTTTTTATCAATGTAGAAAGAAAAGTGTATTTTTTCACGATTTAATCATTCGTTACCATTACTAGGTATAATAGATGTGCCTGTTACAAATAATTATAAGTAGTTTTAAATGGGGTTTTGCATTTATTCACAGAGTTATAGGAATAAATTACATTTTAACAGATATACACATAGAAAACAGCTATTTTAAAATTGCAAAAATATTTCACAATATTCCTGTTTTTACTGTATTTTTATTTTTAAAAATTCAGCCTTGGTGAGCAGAAGAGACTTCAGGTCCTCGTCAACATCACAGGCTATATTTTCATTTGCAAGGCCTCGTGGGAAGAATCTTTTGGAGTGACGAATGCACCCTTGTATGGATGCTGCTTCAATTTGATCACATGCTTCCTCCATAGCTTAAATGAGGGCCATCTGGACATAGGGCCGGAGATCATAAACCTTCCACCGCCATGCTGAGAAGAACTCCTCGATGGGGTTTTAGGAAGGGGGAGTGTGGTGGAAGGTATTGAACTGTAAACCAGTTTTGGACCAGCGCAGATCGATGAAAAGCTACGTTGTCCCAGACGACAATGTATTACATCTGGTCCCTTTGGTTTGCTGCTGTGATAATATTGTGTAATCTGTCTAAAACTGTAAGAATGAGGTCAGTGTTGTAAGGACCCAAGTTGGCATGGCGGTGGAGGACCTCATTCTGTGTAATGGCAGCACAAAGAGTAATGTTACCCCCACGTTGCCCTGGTACATTGACAATAGCCCTGTGGCCAATGATGTTTCTTCCCCTTCTTCTCACTGTTGTCAGGTTAAATCCAGCCTCAATGTATATAAACTCATGCGGGACTTCCTCCCCATCCATTTGCAAAACTCTCTGAAATACAGCAAAATATTACATTGTGTAGATCAATATACTGTAGGCCTGCTATACAGTAAAATTGCATGTACAGTAAAAATGTGTGCAATAATAATAATAATAATAATTCATTACATTTATATAGCGCTTTTCTGCTTTTTTTTTTCTAAGCACTCAAAGCGCTCTACATTGTGAGGGGTGGTGTCTCCTCGTCCACCACCAGTGTGCAGCATCCACCTGGATGATGCGACGGCAGCCATAGTGCGCCAGAACGCCCACCACACACCAGTTTACTGGTGGAGAGGAGACAGAGTGATGAAGCCAATCAGTGTAAGGGGATGATTAGGAGGCCATGATGGTCAGAGGCCAATGGGGAAATTTGGCCAGGATGCCGAGGTCACACCTCTACTCTTTTCGAAAGACATCCTGGGATTTTTAATGACCACAGAGAGTCAGGACCTCGGTTTAACGTCTCATCCGAAAGACAGTGTTTTTTGACAGTATAGTGTCCCCGTCACTATACTGGGGCGTTAGGACCCACACAGACCACAGGGTGAGCACCCCCTGCTGGCCTCACTAACACCTCTTCCAACAGCAACCTAGTTTTCTCAGGAGGTCTCCCATCCAGGTACTGACCAGGCTCAACCCTGCTTAGCTTCAGTGGGCAACCAGTCTTGGGCTGCAGGGTGATATGGCTGTGCAGTACACAATACTACAGTCAGTGAACAAAACGTACCACCACATATTCATGCCGCAGGACTGAATTTCTTTCAAATGGCACTTTATACAGTTGTTTCACCACTTTATGTTTTTTTAGGATACAGGCTATTGTTGACAGAGAGACTTACTGGACATTATTGAAAATTAGGTGATCATTGACAATATGGGCTTGAATTTCTCTGTCTGATTGCATTATTGGCCAAAACGAGGTTTATAATCTCTCTCTCTTGCTCTCTTGTGTGAATATGGGACCACTCCCTCTTGGTGTTCTCGACGTTCAATCCTATGTTGGCCAAACAAAATACATGTAGCTTACTGTAAAATGATACACGAATACATACCAAAACCGTTGATATAGTACATGCAGTAAGCTATGAATTTTCTGCTGACAGAAGATAAGTGTCTCACCTGTGCTCTTGACGAAATGTCCGAACTATTGATGCCACCGTGTATCTGCTTAGGTTAGGCTGTACTCTCAGTCCAGCCTCCCTCAGTGTTAGTCCGTGGTTTATTACATGGTCCACAATTGTAGCACGAATTTCGTTACACAGATTTAGTCGTCTTCTTCTTTGTGCATGTCCTACCCCTCCTCCAGGTCTTCCTCCCTCTTCCTCCCTCTTCCTCTTCCTCCACCTTGTTCTCTCCAGATTCCCCCTCTCATCCGCACTCTCCCTCTTCATCTGACACCGTCCATTTTTTTTGAAGACAGGTGAACTTACCTGTTGCATTTTTATTGTGCTTAAACCTGATGGGTGTGTCTACAATTAAGCACCAGTGTGTGTGCACACCTGGTGGCTGTGTTTAACCAATTGGTTCATGGGGTGTGTTCATTTGAAAGCTTTGAAATTGCAAGGAAATGCTGACAATGTGCTTACAGTTGTGCAAATCTAGGCCGGTGTTTTGCTCCTCGAGTGTAAGGTTTTGCTAATTGTGGGAAAGTTTTAATTTTAGTGTGTAAGCAATTGAAAAAAACTGTAACTCTTTCCTCTCTGTCTGTCTCAGCTGCTTCAGCAGCAGGCGCTGGTCGCGCAGTCGTCATACCTGTCACCTGTATCTACAGTAGCGGCGGTGCAGATGCAGCAGATGGCAGCACTCAATGCTAACGGCATCATAGCCGCCCCCTTCACCCCCTCGTCAGGTGATCACCACCCTCACCACACAGCAGAGCTACTTGTGCTTCACGAACGAGGTCCGAATGACATCAGAATATGGTTACTTTACAATATTCAGACCACAAAGACGGATGTCAAAGAGTGGATAAGAAAGTGTGTGCTAAAGGTTTATTTTATTAAAAATAAAGATAGACATTAACTAAAAGCCAGAAAACTTTTAAAAAGTGTGAAAAAGTACACTTTAGCATACTTTTAAAAAGAGTACTTATTACAGAAAAATGTATTTTAAAAGAATATACTTAAGTGCAAACTGAATGTAATGTTTTCTTAGACTTAAATGCATGTTATCCAATTATATAAAAATGTAGTATAGTTTAAATTTATATTAAATGCAGAACTTTAGAGTGTTTTGACCCACTTAAATAGGACTTAAATACATTTTTGTAATTTCATAATTATGCATTTATGCAAGCATTTTTGATAAACTAAAATATACTTTAATGACATTTCTATTGAAACTTGTATTTTAAATATATTTGCAATTACACATTTGTAATGAAGTAATTCTAATTTAGTACATTTAAATATATTAACTTTAATATGTAATATCATGTAACACACTACAGTTAAAATTATAATCAAGTTATTGCGCGTAAGTATGTTAGTCAACACATCAAAATAAGTGTACTTCTTTAAAACATGACAAAAGATGATTAAAACATATTGATTTAAAATGTCCTTTAAAGTAAAACTTTTAATTTGACATTACAAAGTGCACTTTTTAAAAGTGTCTCTCTTTAAGTGCACTTAAGTGACCTTTTATTTAATTAATATTATATTATGCGCCACAAGTGCACATTCAGTACAAGAGCCTTCTTTTTCACAAGGGGATCTGTATGCGAAGAGCTCAGTGTTTACCGTTCTTTTACTTGTCAGTCTAAACTCCGCGTTGCTCTGTGATTGGCTACAGGTGCAAACACTCCGCCCACTATTGCAGCCACTCCCATCTCGGCTCTGCATCCACCAATCGGACTGAACGGCTATAGTCCCATACCGGCAAACACCAATGGACTGCCAGCATCAGAAATCTACACCAACGGTGTTCATCCATATCAAGGTGAGAATCCCTAATGCTTTGGGAGGCACTGAAACTGCCCAGAGCACACTAGAGATTACCCACAATCAGGGATGGACTGGGAGTGAAAAACGGCCCTGTATTTTCATCCAAATAGGCCCTACCACAACTACGAACAGCCGCTACTATCTCACAGTTTTACAGCAGCCAATGTACAATGTATTGCATTTATGGCAAATAACATCACAAAACCCATGGTGATTGAGATAACTGTATTATTGTGTGAACTAAAATACTTGAAGTCTACATAAAAAGAGCAGAAAGCAAAAATTTATATTATGACATAACAATAAACATAGAATTATAATCTAGAAACAAGAAACAACAGAACTATTATACAATTTGAGTACTCGTATGTCTTTGTGTATGTGTGTGTGTGTGTGTGTGTGTAGGCTACTTCACTTACACTGTAAAAAACCCCACTGCCTAAGGGGCCATTCACACAGAACATGTTTTTCCATTCCAATGCGCTACTTTTCCATTGTTTTTCTATGTAAACACGCGCTTGATGGACGTGCATGACCTTTACGCTCGCGTCTCACGTCTTTTGCAGCGTCTCGCAAGAAGACACCGTGTCGAGTTAAAATAATTTCAACTTTTTCAGCAGCACCGCTCATCAATGTCAGTTCCAAAGCAGTGGACCAATCAAAAGAACTCGGAGGCGGGGCAAGCGTTGCGAGCTTCTGTTTACAGTAGCAAGTTGGCATGACGGTTTTATTGTCGTTATTGCATCACGTCTCAAAAGTGCATCTCGAGACCCTCGCTTTCTACGCTGCGCTTTTTAAAAACCATTCCTGAGTGCTACTTCTCGCGTTTTAGATGTGTGTGAATTTAGGCACGCGTTCTGTGTGAATGGCCCCTTAAAATTTTAAGTTGTCAACTCAAATACGTTTAGTCAACTTGAAATGTTAAGTTGTTGAAATGTGACAACTTAGATATTTGAGTTGACTAAACTTAAAATTTGTTTTGTTAAACTTAAAATCTGGGTTTGTTACGCAGCTACCTTAAATTTTTTTATTGAATTAACTCAAATAACTAAGTTGTCACTAGTTTAACTTAATATTTCAAGCAGACTAAACTTATTTGAGTTGACTGAACTTAAAATTTTAAGGCAGCAGGATAACAAATTAATTTAAGTTTCTCAAATTGTTTTTTAATGTGTACTCTATTTTCTAACTCAGTAGCTCTAAAATGTAAACCTTTGTAGAATCACTGCTGTCTCATTATGAATGAATGGGATATTCACGCCATGCGTTCAGCGTTTGGACTAGGGATGTCCTGGGATTTTACTATAGTACTGTTCATAGGCTGCATGCTCTATAGTGAGAGAGGCAGGTATCTGTCCTGACAGGCTACTCACCAACTGCTGCTGTCTCTCCCTAACATCTCTGTCATTCTTTTGCATTTTGTGGCGTCAGTCTCTAAGGACCTTTTTTTTTTTAGCTTCTCCCAACCGCCTTTATCTTGTTGCTTGCCATCACGAGTCCACTCTCCTTCGCACCCCCCATTTTGGTTTATTGTAAGCAAAAAAAGATTGCATTGGCACCCCCTTTTGTCGGCCATCAGCATCACTTAATCTGACACTTTTTCTTTGATGAACCAACCAGGCCTTCTCCAGAAAGTCCAGATGGCCACAATCCTCTAATAATAATAATAATTTACCCTTATATAGCTTTTCTGCTTTTCCAAGCTTTCAAAGCGCTCTACATTGTCAGGGGGTATCTCCTCGTCCATCACTAGTGTCACTAGTATCATGGCAGTGAGTTTAGCATGCACAAAAACCACTCACATTGATTCAGAAACTGCTAAATGCTTTCTCTTCATCATCCCTGCAGCCCAGAGTCCGGTGGCGGCGGCGTTAGATCCGCTCCAGCAGGCGTACGCAGGGATGCAGCACTATACAGGTGACTGAGCTGCTGCAGTGTCTCTCACCGAGGATGTTTTGTGTCACATCAATCTTTATAAGCATGTGCCAAACTCTCTGTTTCACAGCAGCCTATCCGGCCGCATATGGATTGGTCAGCCAGCCATATATACAGCAACCCAACATGGTTTCCCAACAACAACTGCAGCAACAGAGAGAAGGTGATGTCATTTCCTTTAAAGAAAAAAAAAGGACAGTTTGTGCACTTCCACAAATTTAAAGAGAAATAAAGTGTGAAATGAATGCAATGTTTCCAGACACTTAATTGCATGTTAATTGCAAATAAATGAAATTGCACTATAATTTATATTGATATTAAATTAAATTAGCTGAACTTTAGAGTGTTTTTGACCCACTTAAGTAGGACTATTTCATCTTTATATGTTATTTCATAATTACTTGCATTGTCTTTGAAATATGGTTAAAGTGCAGCTCAATGTACTGACAAACTAAAACTTTATGATAAACTAAAATATACATTAATTGTATTGAAACTGTATCTATCTGTATCTTAATTGTATCTATTTAAAAATATTTTTAATTCTAATTACACATTTGTAAAAATGTAGTTGCAATTTAATACATGCTGGACGGCGAGCGTAGTGATGAACCCAAGTGCAGTTTATTTACAACGGTGATATCCAAAATCCAAACAGACGAAGACTGGACTTGAAACAGACTTGACTTGAAACAGACTGGACTTGAAACAGACTGGACTTGAAACAGACTGGACTTGAAACAGACTGGACTTGAAACAGACTTGACTTGAAACAGACTTGACTTGAAACAGACTGGACTTCAAACAGACTGGACTTCAAACAGACTTGACTTGAAACAGACTGGACTTGAAACAGACTGGACTTCAAACAGACTGGACTTGAAACAGACTGGACTTGAAACAGACTGGACTTGAAACAGACTGGACTTGAAACAGACTGGACTTGAAACAGACTGGACTTGAAACAGACTGGACTTGAAACAGACTTGACTTGAAACAGACTGGACTTGAAACAGACTGGACTTGAAACAGACTTGACTTGAAACAGACTGGACTTGAAACAGACTTGACTTGAAACAGACTGGACTTGAAACAGACTTGACTTGAAACAGACTTGACTTGAAACAGACTGGACTTGAAACAGACTTGACTTGAAACAGACTGGACTTGAAACAGACTTGACTTGAAACAGACTGGACTTCAAACAGACTGGACTTGAAACAGACTTGACTTGAAACAGACTGGACTTGAAACAGACTTGACTTGAAACATACTGGACTTGAAACAGACTGGACTTGAAACAGACTGGACTTGAAACAGACTGGACTTGAAACAGACTGGACTTGAAACAGACTGGACTTGGCATGAACAGACTTGACTCACCAACAGCGGGTTACAACATCAATACATGACCAGAACCAAAGGCAACGACAAGGCTACTTATAACAACCAATGAGGGTCACATGACAAGAACAAACCAATGGGAAACAAGACACATGACTTGGACAAACAATAAGAACATAACCCAATGAACAGGAGAACCAATAGTAGGAATACAAGAGGGCAAGGGAAGCATGAAACAAACAGGAACCATGACGAAACTTCAAAATAAAAGACATGAAAACAAGAACATGACACAGAACCCAAAACAGACCTTACAATACAAAATGAACTTTAAATGTAATATTAAATAACACTACAATTAAAATAAGAAATAAAAATTTTACTTCTTTAAAGCACAAAAAGATATTAAAACATAATGATTTAAATGTACTTTAAAATAAAACTTTTAAATTGACATTATTACTTAATGTTATATTATTATTAATATTATAAAAGTATACTTAAGTGTGTTAAGAAACATAAAAGTGTCTCTCTCTTCAAGTATTTAAGTGACCTTTTGTTTTATAAATATTATATTACCTAGAATTACAGTTTGTTTGTTTGTTTTTTAAAATATACTTACAGAATTTTAAGTACACTACCAGTGCACATTCAGTACAATTAATGGTATGGTTAATGATTAGTTTCATTGGTTCAAGTATAAGTTTAATCGCAACATATAACCATTGCAGTTAATATAGTGTTCACCGTCTGTTTGATTACATGTCATTAACTAACTGCATGATTTTTACTGTACATTTCTGCTTTATGGACATCAGTATGACATAGTCACCACTGATAAGCTACTACCAAATATAATGTAGAAACTTTAAAATAGAAACTTACATTTTCTTTAAAGCTGCTTTGTAACGATTAGTATCATGAAAAGCGCAATACAAATAAACTTGAATTGAATTGGTTTATTTATGAATACATGTGTACATAAATCATTGCATATGAGTTTCTCATTATGAGTATGTCTGTATGAGTCTAATGTGTGTGTGTGTGTGTGTGTGTGTGTGTGTGTGTGTGTGTGTGTGTCTCTGCTGCAGGTCCTGACGGGTGTAACATCTTCATTTACCATTTGCCTCAGGAGTTCACTGACTCAGAAATGCTCCAGATGTTTCTGCCGTTCGGTAACGTCATTTCTGCAAAAGTCTTTGTCGATCGAGCCACCAATCAAAGCAAGTGCTTCGGTAAGAACGAGCACCGTATGTGTTCAGGAAAATACTAACTGGTCAGCATCACGCTTTACCGCTCCAGCTACCTAGAGACCTCCCAGAGTTCACATAGCAATACACTGGTGTTACTGGATTATCATTGAGATACTTTTTATAGTTTTTTGTTATTATTTTATTTTATTATTTTCTGTTTTTATGTTAATTTAGGTTAAAGATTTAGTCATTTTGTTGAGTGTTTTTGTAATTTAATTTTTTTTTAAAGCTGTCTGTATAGTATTTATTAAGTTTCAGTTTTTATTTCTTATTTTATACTTCAACTATTTTTTATCTAATTCAAAAATTAGATATTGTGCCTCGGCAACTAGCTGAAATAAAATAAGTTGAAGTTTAGAAGTTATTTCAGTTCATGTTTATTCTATTTCAAGTAAACAATTTTTATTTTAGACTTAGTTTTAGTTAACAGTAATAATCCTGGCACTATCAGCTCAGCACTTTGCATGGACACTGAACATTCATCTCTTTGTCTTTTCTCTCTCAGGCTTTGTGAGCTTCGATAACCCAGCGAGCGCTCAGACGGCCATCCAGGCCATGAACGGCTTTCAGATCGGCATGAAGAGACTCAAAGTGCAGCTGAAAAGACCGAAAGATGCCAACAGACCCTACTGAGACACAGACAGGTAAGAGCAGACAAAACATTAGGAAAGGGAGAGATTTATCATGCAAAAGGAGAGGAGAATGAAAAACTGATAAGATGAGAAAAAGAGGAAAGGATTCTGCAGGGATTTGTCTGAATAGGGATGCTAAACATAACAGCAGGCGATAAGAGGCAGTGCATGCTTACAAAATAGATGAGAAAATGATCCAGTGCACAGAAAAATTTGTGAAAACAGTTTTCACTCAGATATTGCTAGTAAATTTCATAAATAATTACATTTATATTTAGTCACTTAGCAGATGCTTTATCCAAAGCGACTTACAAATGAGGACAATAGAAGCAATCAAAACCAACAAAAGAGTAATGATATGCAAGTGCTATAACAAGTCTCAGTTTGCTGAACGCAGTACACCTAGCAAGGTTGTTTTTTTATTATATAATAAAAAGATAAAGATAAAATACAAAAAGATTCGAAAAGCTACTGTCAGTTTTTAAGAAAACAAGCAGTTAGTAAATGAATAGAGTGCAAGTCTAAAAGGGAGGTTTTTTAAAGAATAGAATTAGAATAGAGTGGGCTAGAGTTAGAGGGTCAAATAAAGATGGAAGAGAAACAAATTGCAAAGATACAATTAACACAACTCAACACAGTTAACTTTGAAGAATCAAGTGAAAATAAAACTATGTAAATACTATGAAATATGATGTAAAACGTCACTATTTTTTCAAAAGTAACAGTCAGAAATTACACACTCCGCGTTTAAATGTGACAAACAAGCATAAAAATAAATACTATGATCCAGTTTTTCATTACTGATGATGCTGTTTTGTATTCTCTTGATGAAAATCATAAATGACGGAGACCCCATGGCTATGGTTTACTAGCAACAGATAATCCACTACCTCTGAAGTTGTAGTAAGTTAATTGACCTGTTTGGTTTGGGTTGCTCTGTTGCTTTTCTGCAAACGGCCACGAGGTGTGGGCTGCATGGCATGTTGCCGATGGATTGTTTGGTGCATTTGTAACTTTGATTTCTCTGATGAATTACTGTGAGACCTGACTGGCCATTTTCAGTTCGATTGGAAATGAATTACACATTAGTAACCCGAACACTCTCTATGATGAACTAGACTGCAGTTTCTGAAGTGTTCTATTTTGTGCTGTAAATAGTGTACTTATACACTCCCCTAAAGGATTATTAGGAACACCTGTTCAATTTCTCATTAATGCAATTATCTAATCAACCAATCACATGGCAGTTGCTTCAATGCATTTAGGGGTGTGGTCCTGGTCAAGACAATCTCCTGAACTCCAAACTGAATGTCAGAATGGGAAAGAAAGGTGATTTAAGCAATTTTGAGCGTGGCATGGTTGTTGGTGCCAGACGGGCCGGTCTGAGTATTTCACAATCTGCTCAGTTACTGGGATTTTCACGCACAACCATTTCTAGGGTTTACAAAGAATGGTGTGAAAAGGGAAAAACATCCAGTATGCGGCAGTCCTGTGGGCGAAAATGCCTTGTTGATGCTAGAGGTCAGAGGAGAATGGGCCGACTGATTCAAGCTGATAGAAGAGCAACTTTGACTGAAATAACCACTCGTTACAACCGAGGTATGCAGCAAAGCATTTGTGAAGCCACAACACGCACAACCTTGAGGCGGATGGGCTACAACAGCAGAAGACCCCACCGGGTACCACTCATCTCCACTACAAATAGGAAAAAGAGGCTACAATTTGCACGAGCTCACCAAAATTGGACGGTTGAAGACTGGAAAAATGTTGCCTGGTCTGATGAGTCTCGATTTCTGTTGAGACATTCAGATGGTAGAGTCAGAATTTGGCGTAAACAGAATGAGAACATGGATCCATCATGCCTTGTTACCACTGTGCAGGCTGGTGGTGGTGGTGTAATGGTGTGGGGGATGTTTTCTTGGCACACTTTAGGCCCCTTAGTGCCAATTGGGCATCGTTTAAATGCCACGGCCTACCTGAGCATTGTTTCTGACCATGTCCATCCCTTTATGACCACCATGTATCCATCCTCTGATGGCTACTTCCAGCAGGATAATGCACCATGTCACAAAGCTCGAATCATTTCAAATTGGTTTCTTGAACATGACAATGAGTTCACTGTAATAAAATGGCCCCCACAGTCACCAGATCTCAACCCAATAGAGCATCTTTGGGATGTGGTGGAACGGGAGCTTCGTGCCCTGGATGTGCATCCCACAAATCTCCATCAACTGCAAGATGCTATCCTATCAATATGGGCCAACATTTCTAAAGAATGCTTTCAGCACCTTGTTGAATCAATGCCACGTAGAATTAAGGCAGTTCTGAAGGCGAAAGGGGGTCAAACACAGTATTAGTATGGTGTTCCTAATAATCCTTTAGGTGAGTGTAATTATGACTGATTCAGAACGTTTATCATATACCATGAGCAGGTTAAGAGGTAATTGCAGCTGTGACTGAAGCATTAGTTCAGCCCAAAATAAAGATTCTGTCATCATTCACTCACCCTCATATTGCTCCAGACCCATACTCTGTGGAACACAAAAGAAGATATTTAGAGGAATGTTCAAGCTGCTCTTTCCCATAGACACGAATGTAACAAAATGTACAAGTAAAACGTGTGAATTGCGTGCGGTTTTTAAGTCCTCTGAAGCCATTGTGTAAGGAACAGACTGAAATTTAAGTCTCATATTCAAACTTGGCAGATTAATGAGGGTGAATAAATTATATTTTAATTTCCGAAGTACCTTCTTCAGTGTGAATCTGCCTGAGCGTCAGATGGTGATGAATTCTGGGGAAGATGATGTTAAATATCAGATTAGTGAACCTCATCTTTATAGACATTGTGAATGTACTCCAGAAAAGAATGGTTGTTCAGTTCTTCAGCAATTTCCCAGAATTCCTGTTGCAACTTAAACCAGAGAGGGATGCATGTTGGCTGCAATGAGAATCACTCATAAACAGATCTAAATGCACAGATACAGAATAAACACACGTGGAATCATCCTCACAACAATGCGATATGAAAGCACTATGATCTCCAGCAGTCTTGAGCTTCACTGTGACCTGCATGGGCAGCGTGAATGTGTTTGTGTGTATAAAAGCACGTCTGATATGGCATATATGCAGCAGCTGAGGTGTTTGACAGGTTGTGAGTAGATTTCCCAAGGTTTGACCTCCTCAGCACTGAAGTGTGTAATTTTATAACTCCTTCTTATATCCCAGATTAATATGGAGAGACTTTGTAAGTGTCTGTAAAACACTGATCTGCTGGTTTGAGCATCATGACACTACAATGATTTAACTGTGATTTTAGGGCGGGCCCATCTGTTTGCCAGACTAATGACAGACGGGAGGAAAAACAGTTATTATTTTTGCACTTACATTAGGTGACAAATTACACACTTCACTGTAAAACTGCAATTTAGCTATTTTTTTTCTGCATTTAGTTTTTACAGAAATATTTCTGTAATGCTTTCCTAAAATAGCATGTCTGATATTGAACATGTTTTGTCACAGATGCGATTTGACGCTCACAGAGATTTCATAATAACATTCAGTAATTCAGTGAGTTAGACGCTCATAGTTCATTCAGTGAATGATTCATAAGAACGATCACAGGAATCACTTGACTGGAAAGAGTGTCGTCTAACACGAGCGAGATGAGAGTGGGTGATGATGATAATACCATGATGTTTTTATTCACACTGAGGAACCTGAAGAAACAGACATTAACCTGAAAGCTGAATCGCTGTCTGCTCTTTGACCGGCTGCTTTTTGCCTGTGATCCAAAGCAGAGAATTTAACAGCATAATCATCAGTGTAATGCAGTCAATCTCTCTCTTTCTGTCTGTCATAGGATGGAGATTATTGAAGCGTGAACTCCAGATGCTGAGCTGCACAGCTGAATTGTTAACGTGAGATGTTTGTTATCTTGCACGCTCACATGGGTGCATATATGCAAAAGACAAATAAAAGATCATGTACATAAATCACATGCATTCAAACACACGTGCACAAGTTATGGAAAGACGTCAATGGTATTAACACACACACACACACAAAACATGCTACTTCTTATGGACCTTCTTAGCTCTACAAATGTATAAAACTATCATTTTTCATACAAAAAAAATTTAATAAATAAAAAGAGAAGACCAGCCACAGTAAATGACCATAATCAGGTTTAAATAATTTAGCTTAAAATAAACTATTTAACAAAGAAAATAAGAATAGTTGCATTAAAGCAAAATATGATAGTTACAGTATTATTATTGTAAGAAAAAAACGTCTTAAGATTTCTACTTTTTCATTGTAAATGTGATGTAAGTGGACTCAGGAACTTCTGGGCAAGTTTTAATATTTTATCTTTTTATTTATCTATTTATTCGTATTTGAAAAACATGGTTTGGGATGTGGTCTCTTGGTTTTCATGTTTTTTAGAGAACTACATTAAAGAAATTGTAAAACTTTGTAACTTATTGAAATATGAATTACAAAGATGATATTTATGTCTTAACTTTTTGATCAAACTTTTGTTTCTAATTTAACTAAATAAAGGTATTAAAACAAAGGTGTGTCATGTTTTACGTGTTAATATACATGGGTCGAGGTCTGTTTGAATCAAAGAGTGTGTCATATACTGAAGATGCATATACTGAGATTATTATATTTCACGGCAATGAAGTGGAAAAGACACAGAGCTGGACCACGAGAGGATCAGCAACTCATCCTCTGACTGTCTGACACACACATTCACAACGCTGCACAATATACGGCTGCAAACACATCATATACATGGTTCTTCATCAGGTTTGTAGAAATGTGTCTCTGCATCAGTGTCTCAGCAATGGATGCTCTGCAGTGAATGGGTGCCGTCAGAATGAGAGTCCAAACAGCTGATAAAAACATCACAATAATCCACACCACTCCAGTCCATCAGTTAACATCTGGAGAAGACCAAAGCTGAGACATATTTTGCTTCTGACTAAAATATGAGTCCATAATCCATAATAATGCTTCCTCCAGTGACAATCACACACCAAAAACGTTTTGTAGCCACTGTGTGTGGAAAAAGATGAATAAAGCTTTAATGTTTAGATAATATATGTTGAAATTAACTTGATTAATGAAAGTTATTATAACTCAACCTACTCGTTTACAGTGCTTCTATCTCACCAGCAGAGGACAGTGTGCTAGTGCTGACTTGACTTGACCACTGTGGCAACAACATGGTGAAAAGCTTGCAATAATTCATCTTTTTACAGTTGGTGGCAGAAAAATAACTCTTAACTGCTCGTGATTAAGCAAATTTAGCGCTTCATAATTAAAGCATTACATTCATACATTACATTATGAAGGGCAATGCATTTTATGCATTTTTGGCTCTTTAAAAATGTATAAATATTAAAATAATATAACAGTTGTTATAATTCATAAACTGCTGGCTTAAATGTCACAAAAACGTGGGATTAAATTAAATTTTTAGGTACCCTTTATGACATCACCATTATGACCTTTCAGATGTAATATTGTATGTAAAGATGCTGGCCTATACTGATATCTAAGGGCATCTAAGGATGGACTGTTTGAAGAATCTGAGGATATTAGAGAAATGTAATATCCCTGATTCTCATCACAGGATCAACAAGAAAAAAAAAATGTCAAAAATGTACTCCTTTATAAACATCTCAGTCAGGAGCACCTAATTAATAAGCAGAAAACAATTAAGGAAAAAGTCTTATGCAAAAGATTTACACATAAAAAAAATCAAAGATTCACAATCCATCCTGACGTGCACCTATTATGAACATTATAAGGTGTGTTAGAACAAATCTTTTTTTTTTAATTGAATCAGTTGGGTGAATAATTCAATGACTCACTCACAGCTTACAAAAAGATGGTTGTCGCCACCTACTGGAGTAACGATTTAACCTGCAGAAAGAGAACCACAGAGCTTTATTCAGCTTAAAGCCTCTCATTCCAAACAGCCTTCTAGTCTCCTGACCAGTATAACTAGTACCTCTCCGCCTGTTGTTCATTGGCCAAGATTCGAAGGGCGGGCCAATGAGAAAATCTCAACCAGTAGCGTGAGCCTGGGGCGGGGCTAACGGTTTGTGCAATCGATTGTGTTTTAAGGGCATGATTAATAGTTAAATTAATAAAAAGAAAAAAAAATAGTTAAATTCAAGATTTGATATTTGTGGTTACAGTCAAACCAAAATTTATTCAGACACCTTCAACATTTCTCACATTATCAGTTTATTCACTGGTAATAAAATATAACAAGAACTCAGAGTTAAACTGTGTCAGAACAAATTCATCTTCATAATATCAGATAACTTTGATAGAAAGGTATGTAATGAATTGGGTTGAATAGCTGTTAGCTGATAAATTTAAGAAAACAGTTAGATAAAACCAATTTAGCTCAACCAATCACCAAGCAGTGCTTCACTTTGTTCAGTCTGTGGTGGAGAAAGATCACATTAGCAATTAAAGAAAAACACTTTAGGTCAAACTGAATCCTTTTTGGTCCCAAATTATTATAAATTTTACTGCTAGTCCACTGTATGAAGAATTTTGGTGTATAATATGTCACAGTTTATTTTGCTATCCTCAGTTAAATTAACTATAGTGTCCTGCACCAAATAGTAAAACAAAATATCAAAAATTATATCTGTCTCTCTCTCTCTGTGTCTCTCTCTCTCTCTGTGTGTGTGTGTGTGTCTCTCTCTCTGTCTCTCTCTCCCCCTCTCTCTCGCTGTCTGTCTCTCTCTCTCTCTCTCTCTCTCTGTGTGTGTGTGTGTGTCTCTCTCTCTGTCTCTCTCTCCCCCTCTCTCTCGCTGTCTGTCTCTCTCTCTCTCTCTCTCTCTCTCTCTCTGTGTGTGTGTGTGTGTCTCTCTCTCTGTCTCTCTCTCCCCCTCTCTCTCGCTGTCTGTCTCTCTCTCTCTCTCTCTCTCTCTGTGTGTGTGTGTGTGTCTCTCTCTCTGTCTCTCTCTCCCCCTCTCTCTCGCTGTCTGTCTCTCTCTCTCTCTCTCTCTCTCTGTGTGTCTCTCTCGCTCTCTCCCTCGTGCGCATCACCGGAGTCGAGCGGAAGATCGTGATGTCCCTCAATCAGGAAATACCATTCAAGCTCCGTTAAACCGATTCTTACCGAGCAGAAAGCTTGTTGTTGTTTGTGGAGGAGAGATGCGGTTGATCCAGTAACGGAGCATTAACCCCAGCGGAGAGAAGCGAGAGACACCGTCATCAGGGTCCGACTGAAGTGAGTGTCTCCGCAGTACCGTCACCGTCTGAGTGGAGCATGTTATGGTGATACATTTGTATCCAGAAGCGATCTGAAGCTGACGAACCTCGTTTTAAACACTATAAAAATAAAGTAGGTAACGTTCAAGCTTTTTAACATTGTAAATACGCAGAAAGTTTTCTGTTAGCGTTAGGCTATAGTAGCATATTTATAACTATCTTATAACAATATAAGCCTAATGTCCCTAATTAGACAGAGTGCGAGTGTAAACCAGACATACCTTGGGTCAAGATTTCTGATTAAATGACCCCTAAAGTTCACTAAAATGTAAGAAAGCTCTCATTTCAAGCACTAATGGGGCTAAATACCTCGTTTTAAAGCACAGTTCACCCAAAAATGAAAATTCTGTCTTCATTTAGTCACCAACAAGTACCAGACCTGTATGAATAACTTTCAGCTGTTGAGCACAGAATGAGATATTTTGAAGAAGGTGGGTAATCAGATAGTTGACGGTAGCCATTGGCTAACAATGAAAAAAAATACTGTGTAAGTCAATGGCTACCATCGTTTCTTTGGTTACCAACATTCTTCAAAATATCTTGTTTTGTGCTCAACAGCTGAAATAAATTCATACATACATGTTGGTGACTAAATGATTTTTATTTTTGGGTGGACTGTCCCTTTAAGGGAAATTAGCAAAGTGTATGACTATTCACAAAGTTTATTTTGTATTTAATATTGATGGAGTCTCATAATATGTGTACAAAGGAATAGCTAAAGAAGATGGTTTGATTAAAGCCCAAATTAATACTGTATAATTGAAGCTAAAGGGTGTGGGATCAAAGGTCAGAGGGCAAAAGGCCCTGAGGAACTATAGTGATACTTGATGCATGGGAAGTAATATGACAAATATGGTCACCATATGCAAACACATTTTCAGACTTATTACAAATAGCATGCCGCAAAACATCTCAAATCTCTCTTTTGGCATTTTCTAAGAACTCTGACATATTTTAGAGGTATATATCTTGCAGCTGCACTATTTCTACAGGCGTGTGATTTTGCAGTGTGATTTAATCAGTCAGTGTGAGCTCACTTTCACATTCTTCACAGCCAAGCCATCTCCCTCACTTATGGAAAACACTGCACTGCGCTACAGGCATTCAGCATCCTCCTCTCCTGCCAGACTAGCAGGCTTTCAGTGACATTTTTAGCCCGCGTGTGCCTTTTAATTGGGGTGTCTTTACTCTCTGTGTCAAGAATGCATTTTAACACCATAACAAGTCTTCTGTCTCACAATCAACAGGTCTTTAGAAAAGTTCTGTGTTTGCTATTTAGTTTTATTATTGTTTGTGGGAGAAAAAGGGCATTTTACTACCCTTGTTTGAACCTTACAGTTAAAATATTTATTTATAATTAAAATAATGAACTGTTTTTTAATATGAGAGTTCATAAAAACAATAGAATTCAGTGGGAATCCCAGTTTAGACAGCCACATGTGCGTGTATTTGTGTCTAGTCAGCTGGATCGTATGATGAACCACAGTTCAAGAGTCCATGTGTTTTCCTTTCGTCAGCTTTTTCTGTCCATCTGCTATAAAACATTTACCTGACATTTTCACTTCATTGCGCTGCACACACATTTGCTCTGAGATTTCATCTTAAATTGGAGCTTTCCCAAAATAGAAAGCCTTAAAGATGAAACAGTAACACGAGACGAGATCAGAGTAAACATGTGTGGAAGATTTGACTAAACCATCAGCTAAAGAACAGCATGACACACTTCTGCTCTTACCTTTGACCTAATTATAATCAGTCAGGCTCCAGAAGTGACAAATACAAGCAGAGGAGACCGGGGCTAGTTGTCACACTTTACTCCAGTGAATAATTCATTATTGTTAAACACCTCTCAATAGTAAGGAATGTTGTCACAGTGAACACACAATGTATAGTGTGTAAAACAATTATGAAAATCATGTGACAGCAAAAATCTTCCCCATTCACAAGCTCTCAAATTATGATAAAAACTTATGTCTAGGTTATTAATATTAAACCATGCTAGAGCTGTTAAACTTCAGCTCTGAATCATTTGGCTCAAATGTTTTCCATTTAAAAGCATAATATGATCTATAAAACATTTGTGAAGCTCTAAAATGAATTTGCAGTCGCTCTGCACCGAGTCTGATTTTAATACCCAAATGAACACGACAGCAATGCAAAATCACTCCCCTAATGTTCCATGATGGGGTGTGTTAGGACATCTGCTGTTAGATGTTCAGGTGTGTTCAACACATCTTCCCACATCCAGTGATCCGTAAAGCATGTCTTTCATCAGTTCACATGGAGTTAATGCTGCCCAAACTGTCCTTTCCAAACCTCTGGTTTCATGATTTATTGTTTGAAGTAAATGATTTGTGTGTTATCACTTCAACCAGCACCTGACATGAAGGATTGAACGTGTCTGATTCAATTACAGGAGAGTTCAATAAGAGTTCTGTTCAATCTGTGTAGTGCTGTTGTTAATCTAAAGTAGTTAAACTTTAACAGTCACACTTCAAGCTAAATTGCTACAGGCACTGCAGTGGTCATACAATGACGTCATCCTCTTTTTAAAAAAATATAATACATACAAAATGTAAAAATATTCAGTCTACTCCACGTTACTGCAGTGCTACAAACCTGCAGATTTCAAATTTGCATTATTTTAATTCAGAGGTCATGACGTGATGCATCAGTCTTCGTGATATGAATTCAAAGGTCAGAGTTCAGCAAACTTTAACTTTGAAAAGCAATGAAAAATCAGTATCTCAAAATATTAGAATATTTACATTTGAGTTTCATTAAACGACCATACCTACAGAATAAATTCAGCATATCTCTTGTTCTTTGAAACCACAATGATGGAGAAGACTGCTGACTTGGCAATAATCCAGAAGATGAACATTGACGCCCTCCACAAAGAGGGTAAGTCACAGAGGGTCATTACTGAAAGCTGTGGCTGTTCACAGAGTGCTGTATCAAAGCATATTAAATGCAAAGTTGACTGGAAGGAAGAATTTGGGTAGGAAAAGGTGCACAAGCAACAGGGATGACCGCAAGCTTGAGAATACTGTCAAGCAAAGCTGATTCAAACACTTACGAGAGCTTCACAAGGAGTGGACTGAAGCTGGAGTCAGTGCATCAAGAGTCTCCACGCTCAGACGTCTTCAGGAAAAGAGCTACCAAGCCACTTCTGAACCAGAGACAACGTCAGAAGCGTCTTACCTGGGCTGTGGAGAAAAGAACTGGACTGTTGCTCAGTGCTCCAAAGTCCTCTTTTCAGATGAAAGTAAATTTTGCATTTCATTTGGAAATCAATGTCTGGAGTCTGGAGGAAGAGTGGAGATGAACAGAATCCAAGCTGTTTGAAGTCCAGTGTGAAGTTTCCACAGTCAGTAATGATTTGGGCTGCCATATCATCTGCTGGTGTTTTGTCCACTGGGTTTTATCAAGTCCAGAGTCAATGCAGCCGTCTACCAGGAGATTTTGGAGCACTTTATGCTTCCATCTGCTGACAAGCTTTATTGAGATGCTGATTTGCTTTTCCAGCAGGACTTTAGCACCTGCCCACACTGCCAAAACCACTTCCAAGTGCTTTTCTGACCATGATATTACTGTGCTTGATTGGCCAGCCAACATGCCTGACTTGAACCTCATATGGAATCTATGGGATTTTTTCAAGAGAAAGATGAGAAACAGTCGATCCAACAATCCAGACGAGCTGAAGACTCAATAGTGCTTCAGCAGAGCCACAGGCTGATCGCTTCCATGCCATTCCTCACTGATGCTGGAGTTTGTGCTAAAGGAGCCCCGACCAACTATTGAGTGCATAAATGAACATACTTTAAAGAACTTGAACTTTTCTGCTTTGCAAATCCTTTTTTTTGATTGATCTTAGGAAATATTCTAATATTTTGAGATACTGGATTTTTGACTTTCATGAGCTGTAAGCTCTAATCATCAAAATTAAAACAAAAAAACTTTTGAAATGTCTTACTTTACATGTAATGAATCTAAAATATATGAAAGTTTCACTTTTTGAAATAAGTTACAAGAGAAAATGAACTTTTTCACGATATTCTAATTTTTTGAGATGCACCTGTATATTATCTAAGTTCAAAGTACAAAAAAGTCATAATTTTATAATTATAAAATGGTATCATAAAGTAAATGAGTCAAAACATAGTGATACAGTTGAATATATTAACTGTTTCTTTACAAAAAAAGACCAATGTAAAAGCAATGCCACGCAGGCCCTCAATGAATTTTTTAGTCTGTGTAATTGTCATGATCTGTGTGAATGAACCAGTTTGCTAATAGAGCAGGAGGGCATTAAAGGAGTGTGTGTTTGATTATTAAATCGCCGCGACTGACTCAGTGTGGCTATTAGCACTTCATTACAAAGCTATATTATCATGAAAACATCTGAACTAACACCACATTACTGAAAAATTATATATAAATAAAGTTACTTTTAGTTGGTTACACCCAACACTGAATCTATGACGCCGTCGATTACCACAGAAAATAACTTTGAGTCGCTTTGTAAAACACATAACCGTTGATAATTATAATGTTAAAATACAAACATTCAACCACAAGACATTAGACATGAGACTGCTGTGACAGAATCTCTTATCAGCACTGTCAGAACTGGAACGAGAACTCTATGACACAGGATCCTTTTGGACTAGAATTAGACATGAATGATTTAATTGATTGACTCTGCAGGGAAATAAGTGGCATGCTATTATACAGACACACTGGTGTTGGTTCAGCTGCATAAACAGATGGATCATCAGCAGAAATCATCCCGTGATACACCCTCACTGGCCAATCTAATTGCACACAAACCCGTTTACACAAGGCCAGTGATGGACATTTGACTCCCAAATATTTGTTGCTGGCTTTACAAATACTGAGCAGACTGGACGCGCTGCTGCTGATTAGTTTACTGAGTTCTTGGCTCGTCATTGAATGACTTCATGTGTGTGTCGCTGTCAAACAAACCACCTCACCATTACTAAGCAAAACCTCAGTGCTGAGGTCTGGCAGCTCCACCTGGACTCGTCCATCACTCCAGTCTGTTGAGGCATCTGGGATTCCTCTAAAGTGATATTGATGTGCCACAAATGTAATTATGTAAATTCTCTTTGCAAAAGCAATTGCTCTTGTATAAACAAGATTTTTTTTTTCAGTTTCTAAAGGAAATGTTGTGGTGCTTTATTGTGCAAAACTCATGGCCACAGTAGCGTGCAACAGTTTGTTACCAGGTTAATCGGTGGTATATGCTTTTTTCAAGCTGTCTGTTCACATTATTTCAACTAATTTTCAAAAGCTGTCATGTTTAACATCTGTATCCACTGTGAAAAACTACATTACCCATGATGCTGTACAGAAAATTCCATCAATCAGAGAGTTGTAGCAAGTAAACTGTGTCAAAGCACAGAGTGATTGTGTCTCGCTATGCTGTCAAAACGCTTAAATATTTGTATATATATATGCATATTTTGCAATAAATGTAAATATTGTTCCAATAAATATAATAAACAACTTTAAATCAATAGTTTTATATTCCTCCATCATTTTTAGTTTATGTCATTTGCAATGCCTCATGGGAGTGTAGTTCTTTCCTTCATGAAAGCTGTGAATTTCCCAGTTCTGTCTGAATTTTTGGCTTAAAATTTGGCTTAAAGATTGTAATGTTGTGATTCACCTCGTAGCTGGTTAGTTTTGTTCATGGCTTATAATGCTTTAACAAAGACTTTTTAAAAATCCCATGGGACAAATGAATGAAAAAAATAATAATCAGACCCAATGGGCACTGATGTTGTGAGGTAAGGTGCTGTAAGGCAGTTGCTAGGGTGTTCTGAGTGGTTGTTTACATGTTGCTATGCGGTTACTAGGGGGTGTCTTCTCTCTGAAGTGAAACAGTGTTGCGGTCGCTATATATGACTCAGCTTCAGTGGAAATCTGGGGGATTTTCTACTCTCTTTATCAGAAGTATAATTGCTTAGAAAAGTGTGTTTACTAGAGTTGTGAGATATAAAGGGCACCTATTATGCAAAATCCACTATTACATGGTGTTTGGACATAAGTGTGTGTTGGCAGTGTGTGAACACAACCAACCCTACAATCTTATTTTTTAATCCCCATTAAACCAAATCAGTCTCACTAGGCGTGTAAGACTGAGCATACGAGTCTTCACTTTCTCCCAGCATCTGAGCCACTGAAGACACAGTGGATTAATTCTGTTTTTCAAGGTAGTGTGCCTCAAAATCTACCAAAAGGGTGTGTTCGATACGACGATGTATCGTCACAGATATGTGATGACATGAGTTGTCTCTGTATTGATATCACAGCACGTGTGCAGCTGTGGACCACTCTTAATTTGAATACAAGAGCAGCGTTTAATACAGAGTAGAAAAGTGCAAGGTTTCTAAAAAAATAATAAATAGAGCATAATAGGCTACAACAAGGTTTAATCTGGCCACAGAGGAACACAACCGGGCTTGCCTGATATAAAGAGACCTAATCCCCGAAACAGAGCTTCATACATAAGCAATAGAGAAATATCGAAGTGCGTCAACCTGGCAACCATGAGTACGCTTGCTTTCTGAAAACACCGGTTAGCTTGCAGTTGAGCGATCTCCACTTCGATATTCTATTCTCAGAAAAGTATAATTCATCAACTGTTCATTTACGAGAGAGAGACGTTAAGATGATTTTTTTAATATATTGGAATGAGTACAATGAAAATTTATTAGAACGAGTACATTAATATTTATGGGCCTAAAAAACAATCAGAATAGTGTACCTGGTGGGGAGTGCTCAATGTTAACATGAAACATACGCCATTACTTATATTGTAGCCTACTGTGGTACAGTTATGGTGGCCCTTCATTATGCAGAGGATAATCCTGCTCTGCCTGTAGTTAGCACTGGCCCTATAGTATGCAGCTGTTTTACATTTACATTTACATTTATTCATTTAGCTGACGCTTTTATCCAAAGCGACTTACAATTGCTATATATGTCAGAGGTCGCACGCCTCTGGAGCAACTAGGGGTTAAGTGTCTTGCTCAGGGACACATTGGTGTCTCACAGTGGATTCGAACCCGGGTCTCTCACACCAAAGGCATGTGTCTTATCCACTGCGCCATCACCACCACTTAATTGTTTTACTTAATTCTGCTGAGGTGAAATTCAGTGCAGTCCTGTATCAGCATGCGTATCGTGACTTTGCTGGTGATACACAGCCCTAGTTTATGTCTGCGCAAATCATTTCACTCCAGACTGTTTTGTGAATGTCATGTCGATATAGTGCTCAGCTAGCATTTAAACCATATTTGTTTGCATATTTTAATTGATCAGTGCTAATGAGCCCTCTTCTAATGATGGGGCTCTTTTTTAGACACGCCCCAAAAATGACATTTTCCAGATGTTATAATAAATGTGACCCTGGACCACAAAACCAGTCATAAGGGTCAATTTCTTGAATAAATAATAAATAAAGCTGAATAGATAATCTTTCCATTGATGTATGGTTTGTTATGATAGGACAATATTTGGCTGAGATATAACTATTAGAAAATCTGGAATCTGAGGGTGCAAAAAAATCTAAATATTGAGAAAATCATCTCTAAAGTTGTTCAAATTAAGTTCTTAGCAATGCATATTACTAATCAAAATTGAAGTTTTTATATATTTACAGTAGGAAATGCACTAAATATCTTCATGGAAAATGATCTTTATATCCTAATGATTTTTGGCATAAAAGAAAAATGTATAATTTTGAGTCATACTATGTATTGTTGGCTATTGCTACAAATATACCTGTGCTACTCATGACTGCTTTTGTGCTCCAGGGTCACAAATCATCTGTGGGGTATTTTGAGCTGAAACTTCACAGACACATTCTGGGGACACCAAAGACCAATATTACATCCTGTAAAAGGGGGCAAAACAGGCCCTTTAATGAGCAGTCTTAAAATTGAGGATTATTCAGTTAATCTTTTCAGTCCATTTTGATTGATTCCATGTCTTGTCATCATCTGATAATGTACTCGGTGCATGTCTTGATCAGAGTAACTGTAGAATATGATTTATATTCAGAGGATGGTCAGTGTCAAGAGCATTTGACCTTGCTGAATGAATCATTTATTAATTAGACTGTTTTAGTCGACCTTGTCTGACGCACATCTGGGATTGGGATGGTTGGGCATCATTAGTGTTCTGTAAATAGACCATAATGAGTCTTTGGTGCTGTCAGTGTTTTCCACAAGACACAAACACACAAATGCCAAAGTCTTTATAGGTTTTTCTAGTGGACATGCTCTAGTGTAGCACCTGGTAGTAGATCATAACTAAACCATCTGGTTCAATAATCATTCTCCATATAAACAACAGATATTTAATTATATTGTTATAGCAGAGCAAGTGTACTGAAATGAATGGGAATGCCATTGCATAGTGTTCTGAATGTATTAAAAACCTCTGTGAATCCACACACTACTTATCATTCACACACTCACTCTTCTGAGATCTGCTTGAGTTTCCAGCACTCAACAAAACCCTGTTCCTTGCTAAACTCTCTACACACTTCCTCGCGGTCCTGCCAGACACACACACACACACAGCGCACTGATAGGTTGAGCAGAGAATGGCCAGAGTGGAGTCACATGACCAGAGCGGCCAATGAGAGCTCGGGAAGCGCTGTCGTGAGCGGGATGTGGCGTCTGTCCCTCACAGGCATGTCTGACTGCTGTGAAGAGGAATGCTTGCATTAACACAAATTCAGAAATAAGACAGAGAGAGTGTTAAACTGAACTTGATCTGACCTTGTACTCGTAGCATGTTTGCTGCACTGATGCATTTGACTGCTAAACAAGCATTGTATGATAAACTAAAATATACTTTAATGTCATTTCTACTGAAACCTGTATATGTATTTAAATGCCTTTGTAATTACACATTAATAATCATAAAGCTGCACTTTAGTACGTTGTAATATGTACAATGCAATATCAAATGTAGCAACATGCCACATGTTATAATCGAGCACTGAATATGTGCTTTAGGATGTCAATCAGCACATCAAAATAAGTGTACCTTCATTTTTACTTTTTATTAAAACATAATGATTTAAAATTCTCTTTAAAGTACAATGTTTAATTTGGGATTATTACAAAGTGCACTTTTGAAAAGTGTAAGAAATTCAAGAATGTGTCTCTTTTCAAGTTCACTTAATTGTTCTTTTATTTCATTAATATTACATTTTCTGCAAGTACAGTGTTTCAAAAACATACTTAAGATTTGAAGTGCACATTCAATACAATTGACCCTTCGCAGGGAGTTTGATTGACAGGCGATCTGACCAATCATAACGTAGAGTCCGACAAACAAACCAGACAGGTGAATAAATGACCTTCGGTGGACTTAATTTGATCAGGGTTCGTTTAGAGCTGTTCTTTATGATCTGCTCTCACGACAGGAAGAACACAAACGCTGCACCCAAACATTAAAACAGAAGTGTGTACCCTGTCACTGATGCAACTTCTGTTTTATAAAAGTCATCTCTTAAATGTAACTCATGGGATTTAAAGGAACAGTTCACCTAAACTAAAATACTGTTCATTTATTCACTCTCATATCTGTATGTTGTTATTTTCTGGAAGTCATTATGGAAGTTATTGCTGAATATTTTCCCATCCCTGCATCAGCTCTCAAAAACACAGCATCTATTGACATGCGAAGCTGCCTTAACTCACCTAAACTGAGGGTACATGCGTATATACCTGTTTATGTTGCACATACAGTACCTCCAGTTTGACCAAACATTTGGAAACTCATTTACAATCCAAGACTAATTCTCTGAAATGAATTGTGTTGAGCCTGATGTTTACCGCTCATCACACTGGGTTGGTCTGAACTCATGAATTCCTTTCTCGTCTTCTGAGCGGTGTGGTGTTATTGTTCTATGATGGATTGTGTGAGAGCGGAGAATAACAATGAAGCTAATGTTCAGGCCACATCTGCTGGAGCTTTGTCCTCTCCGTGAGGTCAGCGAGAGGAAACACTCTCAGTGAAACACAGATCAGTCTGCATGCATGGAGCTCTAAGATAGGGTGATCAGTCACGTGTCCTTTAATGGCTCTGTTGATTGGCTCAGAAAATGCATAGTGCTAAACCTGTCAGTCCTCTGTCGTGTGTGTCATGTGTTACCGCCTCTTGTGTCCATATTTGGTTTGTTTCCTGTCCTTGTTAAGTGTAATCATTAGTTAATTCTTGTCCAGCTGTGTTTGTCTAATTATCTATGATTAGTCCTGTCTGTTCAGTTAGATTTCGTCTGGTCTACTCATTACCCCCGGTGCTTCCTGTCTATAAGCCTTGTCTTGCCCTGCCTTGATGTGTTCAGTAAAGACTATTATTTGAGTTTACGCCCTCGTCTGCGTGTTCCTGTGTGTGTACGTGACAAAACCTCCTTGAGTGATAGCACAATAACTGAGTTTTGTGGCAAAAACCCATTAAATTGATGATGAAATGGATGTAGAGACAGATTTTTTTCTTCTGTATTATTAGGGGTTCTATGCATCGGCTGTTGAGATGTGCTACATTTTAATTGCATATTAATTGCGTTATCATTTAAATTGATATTAAATGAAATTAGCTGAACTTTAGTGTGCTTTAGTGTCCCATGTAAGTAGGAACTATAGGTACCATTATACTTAAGTTTAAAAGTACACATAACCACAAGTATGTTTTATGTTTCATTTTTATGTGTATTTTTTATATATAATTTCTATTGTCTTTGAAATGGTTGAAGTGTTACTGCTGAATGTACAGACAAACATTTATGATAAACTATAATGTCATTTCTGCTGAAACCTGTATGTCATGTATTTAAATATATTTGAAATTACACATTTGTAATGATGGATTTAGTACATTTTAGTACGTATCCCACCTCAATAGCAGCAGAAGTGTGTGCAATTCAATATGAACACAATAGGTATAGTGTACCTAACAATTCATTATTTTATTATTAAGTACATAGCATTTAGAAAAACCTAATATAAAGTAGGACCTAAGACCTATATGCGTTTATTAAAAAGATATGTAAAATATCATTTCATGCCGACTTTAAAAATGTGTGTTTACATTTACATTTATGCATTTAGCAGATGCCTTTATCCAAAGCGACTTACAGTGCATTCAGGCTATACATTTTTTTTATCAGTATGTGTGTTCCTGGGTGTGTTGACTTTGTAATCAGAATTTCTGAGCACAAAATTTCCAAACGAATTGAAATATACAGTATTGCTTGCTGCTGCATGCTGCAACCAAAATGCAAAGCTTTAATGCAAACATTGGCAAATCCAGCAGGGCTCACTGTAGCAGTCTGGTGCTTTGTAAACACAATTGTGTTTCCAGGTGATCTGTTTAAACCTGTGCACCCCGAATCAGAGAAGACAGTCAATCAGATTAGACCTGTCCTGATGCTTTCCAGTTTTTTGTGCAATATGCATTAGATAAGGCATGACTGAGAGACTTTAATCAGTGTATCAGAAAAACAGTCAGGAAGATATTTCTGAGATATTTCCCCATTCTGACTATTATATACGTTGCACATTTCCCACTCATTTCTTTGCCACCAACTATGAAATCATTTGTAGAAACTATTGCATCATGTATCTAAAGAGGAACTGTGATGGGTTGTTTTATGATCCGGCAGCTTTTTCCTGTCTAAGCAGTCTGTTGCTATGACTCTGCAAACATGCAAAGCTTTCAGAAATGTTTTGTGTTTTCAGGAACGATGAATCCTTCCATCTCTTACAATCCTCCTGTGCTTCAGTCAGTTGTTTCAGTGACCACATCCTTCCACTCTGTTTTTCCACACCTCATTTCTCAGTTTGGTGAAATCTAAGGGCAGGTTCGTTGAGTGCAGAATCAGGCTAAGCTGTGGAATATCTAAAACGTTAAATGTAAGGTCACCATTTAGTTTCAGCCCTAAATTAGACTGTTATTGGGGTCTGATGTTAAAGCTCAGACTATATGATTTGAGGACTCATTCATGTCTGGAGTGCAAATGCTGCAAGCTGACGCACACAATGAACTTTAAACCATTGAGCTTCAGAAAAATTCTTAACCCTTAATATAAGAAATAGCCAGAAGCATCATGTTCATTCAAAAGGGCAGGTGGATTTTAAATGTAAAATAAGCTACATGCTTATTGTGAAAACAGAAGCAGTGGCAGAAATCAAACATTCACTTGTGTGAATTTGATTAGTACAATTGATAAAAAAAATGCATCTTTTGTATATAAAAAAAAACAGTGTTGTACAGTGTTCTACCTCTTAGGTCACTGCTTTTTTCAGGGTTTCACACTCAAAAAAAACAAATTAATAATTGCAAGTAATAATAACGCAAAGCAATAATAATGCGAGACCACTATAGAGTCACCACATCACACAAACCTCAGCTATACTGTGCAGATCACATCTGCCTCAATCTGATTTCAGATGCCTCCTGCCCTGTAATGTTAAACAGCATGTACGTTCTTCCTCTTCAAAATGAAAAACAACTCAAACTCAACATCTTTGAACAGCTTATCTAGATCAACTGTGGTTTGTTTTGAGGTTGTAACGTAACCAATCACTCCACCCACTTGAAGCCCATGCACGATCTGTGTAAGTCGAAAGTAAAGAGGGTGTCTAGGAGCCAAAACCATCTGTGAGCACAACATAGCTGGAACAAAACTTTACATCTGCAAGCTTCAGAGATGCTGTGTCAGATCGAGTGATGTCACATGTCACTGTTAAACATGGCCCAGTGCATGTACCCATATCAGATTTTATGACACGGTTGTGTTTGCTAAGGCAGCACTGTTATTTTCACTCATACTGAGGAATGGATTATAGGTTTGGAGGTTTTAGAACAAGAAGCATTCAGTGTTTGCATCATCCTGGAGTGTTTGCATGATTCCTCAAGCCGTGTGTGTTGTTGAGGAGCGTGTGCTGCTCCTGTAGCAAGTAACAGGATATACCATTTTCACCTGCTGAAGACAAACAAAATAAAACAGGTGAAAGGTTACAGTAAAGAGATGTGAGGGTGCAGGACTCTGTACAATTGGGAAAATAAGCATCCTTATGGAAGCTTGGTTCCACCTTGCAATAAAAAAAAAAAAAATATATATATATATATATATATATATATATATATATATATATATATATATATATATATATAAAGGTAATTGCAACCTTTTATCTCACAATTCTACCTTTTCCCCTCAAAACTGCTAGATGACTTTTTTCTCAGAAATCGTTCATTCTGAATGGATAGATAGATAGTTATATGGGTGGTTGGTTGGTTGGTTGGATGGATGGATAGATGGATTATTAGATGATGGATGGGTGGAAGGATGATGGATGAATGGAATAGATGATGGATGGATGGATGGATGATGGATGGATGGATGGATGGATGGATGGATGGATGGGTAGATTAGATAAATGATGGATGGATGAATGGATGGGTGGAAGGATGGATGGAAGAATGGAATAGATGATGGATGGATGGATGAATGGATGGATGGATTAGATGATCGATGGATGGATGGTAGATTAGATAGATGATGGATGAATGGAATAGATGATGGATGGATGGATGGATGGATGGATGGGTGGGTAGAAGGATGGATGGAATAGATGATGATGGATGGGTGGGTGGAAGGATGGATGGATGGATGGATGGATGGATGGAAGGATGAATGGAATAGATGATGATGGATGGGTAGATTAGATAGATGATGGATGATTGGAATAGATGATGGATGGATGGATGGATGGATGGATGGATGGATGGATGGGTGGGTGGATGGATGGATGGATGGGTGGAAGGATGCATGGAAGGATGAATGGAATAGATGATGGATGGATGGGTAGATTAGATAGATGATGGATGAATGGAATAGATGATGGATGGATGGGTGGGTGGAAGGATGGATGGATGGATGGAAGGATGAATGGAATAGATGATGGATGGATGGGTAGATTAGATAGATGATGGATGAATGGAATAGATGATGATGGATGGGTAGATTAGATAGATGATGGATGATTGGAATAGATGATGGATGGATGGATGGATGGATGGATGGATGGGTGGGTGGATGGATGGATGGATGGAAGGATGAATGGAATAGATGATGGATGGATGGATGGATGGAAGGATGAATGGAATAGATGATGATGGATGGGTAGATTAGATAGATGATGGATGAATGGATGGATGGATGGATGGGTGGGTGGAAGGATGGATGGATGGATGGATGGAAGGATGAATGGAATAGATGATGGATGGATGGGTAGATTAGATAGATGATGGCTGGAAAGATGGATGGATGGATGGGTGGATGGATAGCTCAAACAGTAGAGCATGGCACTAACAACGGCAAGGTTCACTTCCCAGGGAAAGCAAGAAATTATTCAAATGTGTACCATCATAAGTCTCTTTGTATAAAACTCATCTTTCACATGCATGACTGTAACTGGTCTGTGTCTCTGTTCTGCAGTATGCTGGAGTGGGTGAGTGAAGTCTTCTGGCAGGAGCGTCTGTGGTTCCCCGAGGGTTTGGGATGGGCTGATCTGGAGGACCGTGATGGCCGGGTCTATGCGAAGGCACGGGATTTGTGGGTGGCACTGCCAATCGCCGCCCTGTTTCTAGTTATTCGACAGGTCTTTGAGAGGTGCGTCAAAGCTCTATCTTCCGCTTCCTCTGTGTTTTACTGTATGCCCTCCATGCAGAGCTTTTCTCTCCCTCTCCCTGTCTGACCTGTTTATAAATAGATCTTTAGTTCTATTTATACGTGTCGATGGGCTTTTTGTCTCTCGCTTTTCAAATTTTAATGTCTTCTCTCCCTACGTCACTCCCTTCATGTTACGCTCACATCCCTCTCTCCCTCTCTCATTTTAAGCTGTCTCTTCACATCATCTCTTGCTTCCTCATCCATCCTGTGAATTTTTAATTACTGTGAGTATCAGAATTAAGGATCAGTGCACTAAAATACTCTGGTCGGAACTATAATAAACTGCCTGACTAGACTGTGAGACATATTTGGAACAGTCTCAAGCCACTAATCATTAATCAAACTGAACAGTCCATTTCAACATATCAATCAACGTCATTTTAAATACAAAAAAAAGTATAAAAAAGTATTTTTAATGTAAAAATATAATGTATGAAGTCTCTTCTGCTCAGCAAAGCTGCATTTATTTAATCAAAAATACAGTAAAACAGTAAAAATGTGAAATATTATTACAATTTGAAATGGCTGTTTTCTATGTGAATATATGTTAAATGTGCCATAGAATTGAAAACTGTATTTACCTTGGCATAGTTGAATAATAAGAGTTCTGTACATGGAAATAACATGCAGTGAGCCACAAACACCATAGTTTCCTCCTCCTTATGTAAATCTTGTGAATGCAAAAGACCACTGAAAAACAGGCGAATCAGAACATAACACCGACTGTGACGCAACAGTCAGGATCACTAATAGTTACGCCCCCAACATTTGCATATACCCGCCCATATTCTAGGCCAGCCGCCAGCCGAACCATCAGAAGTTCTGCAGGTATTGTGAAGAAACAAGTGAGGACAACAGTGAAAATGGCAGATCATGGAAACAAATGTTGTGTTCCAGGCTGTGCAGGGGATGTGAAGTGAAGTGAAGGGATGGGTTGCTGTCTGTATTCAGAAAGGCACGGAAAGCAAATAACGCGTTCTAATAAAACAATGCAAGCCACTAAAGGGACACGGTTAGCTCCTTGCCAGCGGTAGCCTGTTCCATTACAGTACATAAGATTTCACTTACCACATAAACAGAGTAAGGAGAGATGACTGAGGATGATGGAGAATGATTTACAGATCCTGAGCACCACTGACAAGCATCTGATCTTGTCAAATTTGTGGTAAGTACTGCCCTCCATAGTATAAACAGACTACAGGCGATCGCGAATCGCGAAAGTGAAAGTAAAAAGCGATTGTGCATTTGAAAGCAGTTTCAGTGCCCCACATATTAATAGTGGCTCCCTGATGCCCGCATTTTATATACAGTATAATTACCCGACGATATAACTGCGTGAGAAAGTATTGAAATATATATTTTACCTGTGTTTCCTTCCTGTGAGCTACTGAAATGAGCCGCACTGTGAAACAGCCAATCAGAGCAGAGCTCAACATTACCCTTCCAAATATGGAAATAACAGACCATTTCATTCTGGGAGAAATCCTAGGGTTGTAAATGCACATGTAAAACTGTTTCTGGAGAATTGTTGCCCATACCTAAGCCACATACCTTCTATGTAGATATCAGAGAACAATTTAAAGTATTGCATCAATGCATTCTATGGCACCTTTAAAGCGTAATTTATTCCTGTGATCAAATCTGTATTTTCAGCATTATTACTCCAGTCTTCAGTGTCACATGATCTTCAGAAATCATAATAATATACTGATTTACTGATCAACAAACATTTCTGATTATTATCAATGTTGAAAACAGTTTTATTTTTCAGGATTTACAAATAAATAGAAAGTTAAAAGAACCGCATTTATTTAAAATACAAAACTTTTGTAACATTATGAATTTCTTTACTGTCTCTTTTGATAATTTAATAATTCAATAACTAAAACGTGTGCCTGTATGTACAGATATGTTGCGACACCAGTAGCCTCTCTGCTGGGCTTGAAGGAAACAGTCAGACGGCGAGTTACACACAACCCCACACTGGAGTCCTACTATTGCAACACAAGTAAAAACCCCACACAGGTGACTGCTAACTGCTCTTATACATGAATAACACATTGGGCCACACTAGCACGTCAGCTCTTATGGTGTTTTTGCTCTCCAGAGTTCAGTAGAGAAGCTGTGCCAGGAGACGGGATGGACAGAGCGACAGGTCCAGCGCTGGTTCAGACGGCGCAGGAATCAAGACAGACCCAACCTTCTCAAGAAGTTTCGTGAGGCCAGGTGAAAAAAAGCACACCAGCAGATACATTATTCACAAGTACTCTTTTATAGTCCTGTTACCATCGACCGTTTCCTGTGAAAAGAGCTTTAGCTGCTGATGTATGAGATTAAATGGTGCTTTATGAAAGCGGTTTCTCTTAAGTGCAAATGCTGAACGCCAAGTCTGATCCTCTGAAGTGTGTTTGGCACTTACTAAATTATTCATATGTTTAGTAAAAGCTTTAAAGGCTTGTTCACATGCAGTTTTTCTCAATCTTGGTCCTAAAGGACAACAGCATTGCTCCTTTTTCCAGCTCAGGTCTTAAAAGCCTAATGCATAGAGATCTATTGCAAGAAACATCTAGTTCAAACGCAGTAACCAAGGAAGATCTCAGAAAGACCCAGAAAAACATCACTGATTGGCTGCTCTCAAACAGTTTCAAAAAATGTCTCAAAAGACCATTTCACACTTTTAAGAGCCTTATAAAATAATCAGGTTGTGGTGAAAAATCTACTGTAATTGGCAATTAATTACATTACAAATTATTTTTTTAACAAATCACAGAAACTTCAAATTAAAGTTTCCATTTAGCCGAAAACGAAAATAAAGTTTATTTAATAAACAATTAATTCTTCAAATTTATTTCATAATCAACACAAAAAATCAAATCAAAACAAAAAAACAGATTTTTATATAAACGTTTAAATTACATATAAGGCTGTTTTTTATATCAACTTTTAATTATATAATTATGTTTGAGTCTAATTCATGAAATATAAACATTTACACGGTTGCCGTAATAAAAACTTGTTGTCATGACACATTTATTCAAACTTGCATTAAATAATGAAGACAACAGATTATGAATATATAATACAGTGCATATATTTGTCTCTCTAGAGTTCTTTTTGTGGCTGACTAATGAGCTTATGGCCACTTTATATGGCGTTATGTGACATTATTGTTTATGAGCTGTTTTACTGATGTCTTTCTGTGGTTGAAACACTGGTTGATCGATTACATGAGACATGATTCATTTCATGATTAAGTTGTTCTGTTTCTTTCAACACCTTCTGATGTTCGTTCATGTTTATTTCATGCTGTAACTAGTAGTTATAGCATGCAGAATTTAAAAGATCACCGGGCAGGGACACCGGCAAGGGATAGTAGTAGCTTTTTATTTAATTTTTTTTCATTGATATGTTTATTATTGAAATGTTGTTGTTATATGCATGTGTCGATTTTATTTAATTTCTTTATTTTCTTAAATATGTGGGTAGATAGTATTTATAGAGTTGTAACTTTTTAGTTTTAGTTACTTTTTCTTATTTGTAAGTCGCTTTGGACAAAAGCGTCTGCTAAATGACAAAAGTAAAGTAAGTAAAAGTAAAAGATCAGACTTATCAAAGCTTATTGCGAATATTGGATTGCAGGCACTAAAAATAAAGTTGAATGAATTTTTGTTCACAGATCAAATGAAAAGATCTCAGTTCATCTAATAAATCGACATTAATCCAGGCATTGTTTTGGTCAATGATTTTAGCCATTTCTGGCCAAAACTGAAAATTGATTTTCAGCTGAATATGTTCTGTTGTGAAGGTTGGTGCATCACAAATATAGTGAAATATTTGTGTCTGTTTGTTACTTGGAAAAACATGTATACACACTTCTTCTGAAAGACCGTCGATGGAAGAATGACGGTTTAGTTGTGGCATCTAACAGCATGGACAAACCGTGACCCTTTTGCTCTTTTGCAGCTGGAGATTCGCCTTTTATCTTCTCGCCTTCATCGGTGGTCTTGTTGCACTAATAGATGTAAGTCATTTGCAGTTTCAGCCTGTTTGAACCCTTTCATCTTATTTTCTGTGCTGGTTTTTGATTGCCTAACACAATCCGTCCTGTCCGTCTGTTTCTGCAGAAACCCTGGTTGTATGATCTGGAGGAGATGTGGAAAGGCTTCCCCACTCTGGTGAGTTCAGTCTCCTGTGAAAACATGGCATGCTGTTGAGCTGCACAGGGTTCCTTGTCATCTCCACCAAATACTGCAACGATTTGAAATTCACTTGGAGCACAAACTGCAAATTTAGTACACAAGAACTAAGCATTTCCATAGCCAACTAACTTTAAATAGAGCTGATGTTGAATTGATGTTATATAGGACATCTTTATATGCAATTTCATTATTACTTCTATTGTCTTTACTGCTGAATGTAAAATATACTTTATGACATTTCTATTGAAACTTGTATGTTATTTATTTAAATATATCTGTAATAATGAAGTTGCAATTTAGTACACTTCAAATATTTTAACTGTACAGTTAAGATTATAATCAAGTGCATTACGTGTGCTTTAGTATGTTAGTCAGCACATGTGTTCTTTAAAGCACAACAAAGGATTATTACAACACAATGGTTTAAAATGCACTTTAAAGTTTTGACATTATTGTAAAGTGCACGTTTTAAAAGTGTGAGTGTGTTAAGAAGCAGTCATGAAAGTATACTGAAATATAAAAGTGCACATTCAATGCAGTTCTCAAGGCAAAAACAATAATAAAATCAGACAGTACCTTTCTTTTGTAGAATTTAAATCCCGTAATAATCCATATGCAAGTATTTAGTTGACCTGATTATTAAAAAAAATCATAATCACATGGTTATGTAATATGTAGAACATTTATGAGTTGAATTCCAGCAAAAGAACATAATATCTGATACCGTAGTCATTCTGGTCATATCGCCCTCTTCTACTCGAGTGATTTGATCTGCATCAAACTGAATTTGCAGTCAAGTAATAACAATGAAGTCTATTAATAACTAATCAGATCTGGCTAGTTTATGCTACATTATTTATAGAGCTGATGATTCTGAGTGTGCCGTCTCTCTCTGTCTCTCAGACACTCCTGCCGTCTCAGTACTGGTACTACATGCTGGAGCTGGGTTTCTACACCTCTCTTCTCTTCAGCGTGGCATCTGATGTCAAACGCAAAGTGAGTCTGCCATCATCACACTGCAAACCTCATCTTTGCATCTCAGTGAATGCATCAAACTTCATGTTTTGAGCAGCGCAGCTAATGTTGGGAATCACTGCAGTGATCAATCTGAACCACTGAATTTGTGGAAGCAACAATATAAAGGGAAATATTATACAGCAGGTGGAAATAAAAAAAAAGACCATTTTGGGATTTAACTTTGGAAGGTGATAATTGTTTTATCGATTGTTGAATTTTTTAATAATAAAACTGCGTGAAGTGTTTCCAGCTGAAGTTTTGAACTTATATTTAGTTAATTACAAGGTTGTTATAGTTTATTATAGTAGCTAATAATAAATAAACAAACAATTTTAATTGTATTACTTATATAATACAAATATAAATGCCAACTGAAATTCAATCAAATAAATTAAACTATTTTAAAAATATATTTCTTTTAACTTAATAAATCGATGTACTAAAGTATCAAAAACTAAAAAGGAAATACATTAAGTAAAACTACATATACATTTTACTATATATTATAAACAAAATCTATTAATTATAGGAAAAAACACAACAAAATTATTCTAATTAATAAAGGGGGAAATGTAAAAAATAAAAACTCAACAATACTAAACTTACACTAGTTAATCATTCTTAACATTCTGAATTATAAATTCTATTTGAACAATACATTGTTTTCATTTATTATAATTTTAGCAATATTTGCAATTATTTAATATTATACATATGTTTATGTGTATTTTTTTAAATTTGTGTAATTTAACATGGTTTTTGTTTCAAATAGATTTATTATTATTTATATTATAATAAATGTATTATTACTTACATTTAGATATATTTATTATATTATATTATTGGTCATCAAAAACTAAATTACATCAGAGATCTTGAGTAACACTATAACTGGACCTCATGGGAAAGGGATAGATAATAAACAAATGAAAAGCTTTGTGAGTCAGGGACCAGGATGCAGCTGACTTTAGTTTTCTTCATAATGAATCACATTAAACTGACAGGCGTAGTATGGAGATCTCATAACTGTGTAATAATGATATAAGCGTCTCTCACGCTCTCTTGCAGGACTTCAATGAGCAGATCATTCATCACGTGGCCACCATCATGCTGATCAGCTTCTCCTGGTGTGTTAATTACATCAGAGCGGGAACGCTCATCATGTTCATGCATGATTCAGCCGACTATCTGCTCGAGGTGAGAAGAGCAACCACACAAACACCTGACAACATCTCAACCAATTACACAGCTTGTTTAAATCATTCAAAATATTAGACAGAGGTATAATAGGATGTCTATGTATGCTATTCATCTTGTCAACACAATGGAGTAGTTTAGACGTTGTGTGTCTTAGTTTTTGGCCTGGTTGGTTGTTGGTTCCTATGAATGTTCACAGCTGTGCTCTTCAACTTACGAGGTGGTGCTTCTCAGATTTATTTATTTATTTTCTCCCCTTGAAACTAGATCAAATGTATTATTGTAAGCCAATGCTAACATATGCACTTAATGTATGTACTTCACTGGAAAGAACAGTGTAAAATTGTGCATTGCATTGTGGGATACTGTATTCACAGCATATTTTGCCACAGGTAGTAGATCATCTGGATATTTTATGCATGTAGAAAACAATCTTCATAGCTATCAGAACAGCAGCCTCACGCAAAACAGAACAAACACGCGGTAATCACCATTTAAACTGGAACACCATCATTTACAGCAGATACAAATGCACTTCAGAAATCCATCCAGCAGGAGTAACATCCTAATCTTACATGTCGTATAGTACAGATGATGTGAAAACCCATTTCCGTCTCTCCCTCTTCTGTACGCATCAGTTTCTCTCCTCATATCATCTCTCTCTCTCTCTCAGTCAGCTAAGATGTTTAACTACGCCAGATGGAAGAACGCATGCAACTACATCTTCATCCTGTTTGCTGCGATCTTCATCGTCACACGCCTCATCATCTTCCCTTTCCGGTACACACCCCATCCGTCTCTCTCTGTGATTCTCTCCACACACATGCTGTCATCAAACATGTGATTATGAAACAGTTCTGGTGTGTTTCTATGGATATAAGTGTGATTATACGATGTGCACAAGTAAAACCAGGTGCTAAATTGTTTGGTTGAGAACAAATATACTGTATAACACTGCAAATGAGTGTGATGTCTTGCAGGTTTTTCATGTGTTTCTGTGTCTCTCAGGATCATGTATTGTACCTGGGTGTATCCCGTGACCCTGTACCCTCCGTTCTTCGGATATTACTTCTTTAACGGGCTGCTGATGGTTTTGCTGTGTCTGCACATCTTCTGGGCCGCGCTGATCATACGCTTGGCTTTCCGCTTCTTGAGCAGTAATGTACGTCTGCATGATTTCATGTTTACATTTACACCTAGTTTTATCTGTAACACTTTACAAGATCCTATTAGTTGAAGGAATAGTTCACCGAAAAATGAAAACTTGCCGAAAATGCACTCACCCTCAGGTCAATCCAAGATGTAGATGAGTTTGTTTCTTCATCAGGTTTGTAGAAATGTGTCTCTGCATCAGTGTCTCAGCAATGGATGCTCTGCAGTGAATGGGTGCCGTCAGAATGAGAGTCCAAACAGCTGATAAAAACATCACAATAATCCAACACCGCTCCAGTCCATCAGTTAACATCTGGAGAAGACTAAAGCTGAAACTAATCCAGCATTAAGATGTTTTTAACTAAAATATCCAGTCCATATTCTATAATAACGCTTCCTCCAGGTGTTTGGACTCTCATTCTGACGGCACCCATTCACTGCAGAGCATCCATTGCTGAGACACTGATGCAGAGACACATTTCTACAAACCTGATGAAGAAACAAACTCATCCTGATCTCTGATAGCCTGAGGGTGAGTGCATTTTAGGGTTTTTTTTTTTCTTTAATGTTTTTTGGGGTTTTTTTTAAGTTTGTGAAAATCCTTTTCAGAATATCACACTTTTTGTTCTCTTGAAAATAAAAAAACGTACAGGTTTAGAACGACATGAGGCAGAGTAATGACAGATGTTTCATTGGGGAAACTATCTCTTGATGTCTTTGTGAATATATTTGAAGATCACTCTCTCTCCTCAACAGTCAGCGGTAGAAGACGAGAGGTCCGATCGAGATGAGACGGACGAGTCAGAGGAAGAGGAACAAATGAAAAATGGAGAGATAAAGAAAAACGGACCAGCTCAGAACGGCCACGCTACATATAACAACAACCACTCTAAAAAAACAGAGTGACGTCTTTAGAGGACAGGATGGAGAAACGTTCAGAAACCTAGAGATTCTTCGTCTGCTGAAGCAGAACAGAGACGGGTGAAGAACAGAGGATCGATTGCTGTCTACACTACAGACAAACACACACGAACACACAGTCATCACACGAACACAGGCACAGCGTGCCAAAACCAACAGGGAGCAGTGCTGCCTCTACTGACATATGCTTACAGGAGCAGATCGCCTAAAAATCAACATCATTTACTGATGCTGTTCCAAATTCCTTGCAGTTATTTATAGCAGAAAGTCCAAACTGCTCTTCCCATACAGTGTAAATCAATGGTGACCATGGGGGTCAAGCAAGATTTTCAGTCTGTTACTCACAGAGATCTGTTGAAACAAGTCTCATATGGACTGCTTTTACGCTGCGTCTGTGCTTCCTAGAGCTGTAAGTCCTCTATTTTCATTGTACGGAAGAAGACAGCTGTGGAAGCCCATGGAATAAAACAAAAATCCATAATTCTGCAATTCAGACTGTTTCTCGCAATTCAGAGAAAACGTCAAAACTGTGAGATATAAACACACAATTCAGACTTAAAAGAGACCAAGTTTACCTCTCTCGTTTGTGTTTTTTTCCCATCATGGAACTCTCAATTATGAGTTTATATCTCACAATTATGAGAAAAACAAACAGTGAGAAAAGTCTGAATTCTGAGAAGTTGTAATTGCCTTTTTTATTTCTATATTCTGTGGCAGAAATGGACTTCCATAGAGAGCATAGATCAGATAGGATACTAAACCTGTTCTTATATAAAAATAAAAAGTCTGAGTAAATGATGACAGAATTATTTAGGTGACTTGTGCCTTTAACAGTGCCTTCCTTTGCTATTGTTTGCTCTTTTTTCGTACCTCGTTTTTAGTTTTTAATTAAAAAAACTGCAAGTTACTGCATTATTTTCCAGAGTATAACCATCCATCCTATAATACATCATTTTTCGACTGAATCCTGAACACATCTGAATACCAAGTGGACCAGTTTGGGCTTAATGTGTGGTTGTAACTCATTGTTAATGGCAAAAAAAGTGAATTGTCTATTGTCAATAGCATAGCGATGTCTGAAGAACATCTCACACAGAAGTCACTTTCAAACCAGACAGATTTCATTCGCTGCATTGACTATGTTGCACCTGTTGCGTAATTTAATTCATATTGAAATGACTGGATTTTGCCCACAAAAATGCTTCGGGAATGAATTTTCACTCATAGGAATAAAAAATCATGCCGGCTGACTGTAAATAATGTATTTTGCAACGGCATTGGTTACCAAAAATGTTCTTTATAAACGCAAGACGATCAGCCAGAACACCAAAAATAACAGTGCACCTTTAAATATGGCAAAATGTGACTAACTTTCTAACATAGTGTGTAAACCATGCAATTCACAGCCAGTTCTTTTGATGAGAAAACCACTACCGCTCAGTTTATGAATGTGATATTAAACCCATATTTAATGTCAAGTTCCTAACACTGAACAAACACGTATTGGCCAGTTGTTGCTCGTTCATTTTCACACCGATTCTGAATATTCACAAGCTGCCAGCCAAAGATAGAAGGAATGTGAGTTTGTGTTGATGCAGTTTGAGTGGTTTGCTGCTGAAAACGTCTCGAGCTGCCGAGAGGAATTAGGATCTTGTCATTTCTCTTGAGGCCAGCGGCCAGTTTCATGTCCCACCTGCTTCATCTCAATCATCTGTGTCCTGCTCCTATTTCATCATCCTCCCATTGTCCTTCAGCTTCCCATCATTCTCTTCTCTTCTTTGTTTCAGATGCAGTCGAGTCGATTACAGTGTTATCTTTATTTTGTATTTTCCTGTGTTGTGTAATATGATGATATTATGGAGGATGTTAACAATAAAATACTGAACGTAAGTCACACTTGATTTGATTTCTCTGTTATTAATACTGCTTTAAACATGATTCTTTTATTTTGTTAAAGTCTCTTCAAGTTGTGTCTACCACAGGCCTTATTTTAGTGTAATATATGAATCCACAATATTATAAAACCGCCAGGAAGCTCCTAAAGTGCTCCAGGGCTGTAAGATGATCATTCTCTTCATAGCTCACATAAACAGATTTTATACTTACATGCATTTGCAGTGGACATAACCGAAACATGTTTATTTCAACATTAAACATGAGGAATTTGACAAAATTACAGAATGACAAAGTAAATAAGTGCCTTTAAATGATTGAATGAGCACTTGTAGTGTACTTCAGATCATAAAAATAATAAAAGGCCACTTTTCGGACGCTTATGACTGTTTCGTTGTAGGAGTTTAATAATGACGGAAAGTGTCCAAGCGTAGTGCACTTCTGCAGATGTCACCTGCGCAGTGTGTAGGGAACAGAGAGCAAAGACAGTCTGAGCGCACAGAAGGAACGCCACTCGAGAGACTCTTCCGCGTCGAGTCACGTGATCTCCAAAGGCGACTCCGATTGGTTAAGCGCACTTAGGACTACTTATGAAGTATTGCTGCGTTCAAGTCACTTTGGTCGGAAAAAAATGGCGATTTAACTTTTCTACATAAAATTATTTTTTTTATAATTTTTTTGTCGTTATATTTATTTATGTATTTTTTAAATTGCCAATCAAAACATTACAATATTTGAGAATTAGCTGGGGCATACGGACAACATCACATAAGAGCTAAACAAATCAGCATAATATAAAAATAAATAAATAAATGTACAGATACCTTACAGCAGATTCAAGAATGTTAAGTGTTTTAGAAGCCTTTGAATTCAAAGGTTTGGACACATTCTTAAAAGAAGTACAAAGAGATTTTACATCAGATGAAAACATTCTAAAGTTAGGTTTATAATGAACAGTTCTGGCTTTATGAAGGTGAAATTTACCCAGAAGACAAAGCAATAATACAGTATGTTCGAGATTACTGTCTTTAGAATGAAAATCTGACAGGAAAATTATAGATTCTGTCATTTCCATCATTTTTACATAACATTTTTTAAAACTCTACATCATTGTGTTTTTTATTTTTTAGGGGTGGAGATGGGATGGGTTTATGGGTAGAGATGGGGTGGAGATGGGTAGGTTTAGGGGTGGAGATGGGTGGGTTTAGGGATGAGAGGGTGGAGATGGGGTGGGTTTAGGGGTGGAGATGGGTAGGTTTAGGGGTGGAGATGGGTGGGTTTAGGGATGAGAGGGTGGAGATGGGGTGGGTTTAGGGGTGGAGATGGGATGGGTTTATGGGTGGAGATAGGTGGAGATGGGATGGGTTTAGGGGTGGAGATGGGGTGGAGATGGGTGGGTTTAGGGATGAGAGGGTGGAGATGGGATGGGTTTAGGGGTGGAGATGGGATGGGTTTAGGGGTGGAGATGGGTGGGTTTAGGGGTGAAGATGGGATGGGTTTATGGGTGGAGATAGGTGGAGATGGGATGGGTTTAGGGGTGGAGATGGGTAGGTTTAGGGGTGGAGATGGGTGGGTTTAGGGATGAGAGGGTGGAGATGGGGTGGGTTTAGGTGTGGAGATGGGATGGGTTTAGGGGTGGAGATGGGTAGGTTTAGGGGTGGGTTTAGGGATGAGAGGGTGGAGATGGGGTAGGTTTAGGTGTGGAGATGGGATGGGTTTAGGGGTGGGGATGGGATGGGATGGGTTTAGGGGTGGAGATGTGGTGGGTTTAGGGATCAGAGGGTGGAGATGGGTAGGTTTAGGGGTGGGGATGGGATGGGTTTAGGGGTGCAGATGGGTGGGTTTAGGGATCAGAGGGTGGAGATGGGGTGGGTTTAGGTGTGGAGATGGGTGGAGATGGGATGGGTTTAGGGGTGGAGATGTGGTGGGTTTAGGGATCAGAGGGTGGAGATGGGTAGGTTTAGGGGTGGGGATGGGATGGGTTTAGGGTGCAGATGGGTGGGTTTAGGGATCAGAGGGTGGAGATGGGGTGGGTTTAGGTGTGGAGATGGGTGGAGATGGGATGGGTTTAGGGGTGGAGATGTGGTGGGTTTAGGGATCAGAGGGTGGAGATGGGTAGGTTTAGGGGTGGGGATGGGATGGGTTTAGGGGTGGAGATGGGTGGAGATGGGATGGGTTTAGGGGTGGAGATGGGTAGGTTTAGGGGTGGGGATGGGATGGGTTTAGGGGTGGAGATGTGGTGGGTTTAGGGATCAGAGGGTGGAGATGGGTAGGTTTAGGGGTGGGGATGGGATAGGTTTAGGGGTGGAGATGGGTGGGTTTAGGGATCAGAGGGTGGAGATGGGTAGGTTTAGGGGTGGAGATGGGGTGGTTTTAGGAATCATAGGGTGGAGATGGGTAGGTTTAGGGGTGGGGATTGGATGGGTTTAGGGGTGGAGATGGGTGGGTTTAGGGATCAGAGGGTGGAGATGGGTAGGTTTAGGGGTGGGGGTGGGATGGGTTTAGGATGGAGATGGGTGGGTTTAGGGATCAGAGGGTGGGGATGGGATGGGTTTAGGGGTGGAGATGGGTAGGTTTAGGTATATGTAAGGTGGGAGGAGTTGGATCTAGATTCAACCACACCCCCTGGATCTTGTGTTCTGCAGTGAGGACCATCTCCGCATGAAAAAGATGAAAGATATAGCTTGCATAAATAATGATAATAGCTTTCCGGGAAAACAATGCATTTCAAAGGGTTTAGTATCTTATTACAAAATAACATAAACATATAATTCTAACCAATCCAGTATTCAATAACGGAATTAGGCTACCTTAGGAAGATTAAATGGTATTCATGAGAAAAAACAAATATTGACTATAATTTAGATATATGAATGAATGATGCATTTATATAGCGCTTTATTGTGTATTGCTGTACACCCAAAGCGCTTTACAATCATGAGGGGGGGGGGGTCTTCTCAACCACCACCAGTGTGCAGCATCCACTTGGATGATGCGACATCAGCCTCAGCACAACGGCACCAGTGCGCTCACCACACACCAGCTACAGGTGAAGAGGAGAGAGAGATAGAGCCAATCAAGTCTATGGGGATTATTAGGAGGCCATGATAGACAAGGGCCAGTAGAGGGAATTTGGCCAGGACACCGGGGTTACACCCCTACTCTTTACGAGAAGTGCCATGGGATTTTTATATATATATAGTCAGAATAAATACATTAAATGTATATTGTTGAAGTTCAATTCCGACTCTGTGTACTTTACTGGATGATTTGTCATTTAGTCATTGCTTAAAATATTATTAACAGAACAATAACAAAATAAAAATCATAAAAACAGTAAAAATAACAACATTTAATAAAAACAATAAAACATTTTGTTTGTTTTGTTTAATGACTGTGCCCTCTAGGCTCGCTTGTTCCAGTAGCGCGCGGCTGTGGACGGAGAGTGGCGCGGCTGATCCGCGTGGAGGCTCTAGTTTCCTCCTCTGACGCGCTTCTGCTGCTTACTGAAAGATTACGGGCGCCATCTTGGATCAGGGGAGGTTTTAAAACTGGAAAAAGTCAAAGAGCAGGGAAACAAAAAAACAACTATAAAACATCGGCAAACCCGTCCGTTCGGACCGGCGGCGAAAATGACCCTCGGTTTGAAGTCATGACATCTGTTTTGAAGTACTTGACGGAGTAAAGACGGAGTAAAACAGCAACAAACAGTGGAGCAGGGAGATTTCTGTCGTCAGCTGGGAAAGTTGTTTTGTATGTGTTAGCTCGTTCGTGAACACCTTTACCTGTCGGATATGGCATCAGCTAATGCAGGTATCGTATAAAAACCGATAGTTTTCCTCTTAAATGTCTGGTTTGTGTTGATTTGGCTGATTATAAGCGGTTGTGCTGGTTAGCTCGAGTAGCTGCTAGCTCAGCTGTTGTGATATAGCCTATAACAGAAGCTCACGGAGTAAAAACTGGACAAACATTTGCCGTGAGAAAAAGTATTTGTTTTTATTAGCAAAGAGCCCGTCTGATCTGACACTTGTAGCAGTGTGTGCTTCAGCTGTCAATCACACACAGGCCCAAAACAACACCCACATGTCATCACACCCACATATGTAACCCTGGAGCACAAAACCAGTCATAAAGGTCAATTTCTCGAAATGGAGATTTCTACATCATCTAAAAGCTGAATAAATAATCTTTCCATTGATGTATGGTTTGTTATGATAGGACAATATTTGTCTGAGATACAACTATTAGAAAATCTGGAATCTGAGGGAGCAAAAAAATCTAAATATTGAGAAAATGACCTTTAAAGTTGTTCAAATGAAGTTCTTAGCAATGCATATTACTAATCAAAAATGTAAGTTTTGATGTATTTAGAGTAGGATATGTACTAAATATCTTCATGGAACAGCCTAATGATTTTTGGCATAAAAGAGAAATGTATAATTTTGATCCATACAGTGTATTGTTGGCTATTGCTACAGATATATCTGTGCTACTGATGACTGGTCCTGTGCTGCAGGGACACATGTGTGCTGATCTTCATTCATGTCTGAAGATCTGCTTCTGAACAGATGTACTGATACAGTACAGCACAGATTGATGTATTCCCTGTCTTTCTCACTCGTCTCAAATGTAAACATGTTTGGTGGAGTGCAGTGTAATGTATGTTGATTTTGACACAGGATTCAAGCAGGTTTATAATACACTTAATACACAAATAAGCTTGTGTAAAATAATGAGAGATGCATACAGGCCATCACTTACAGTAAAGATATATGTTCAAACCAAGCTGTCATCATGGGTTATATATTACCACCTTTTGGATTTAATATCAGTGATTGACTATATATTAAAGCTTTTACTACAACATTTGAAAACTATTCATAAGTATCCATTCTCCACTGTATATTGGTGACACTTTCCACAAATAGAGCCAGAAACTCTGATGTCTAAATATGGAATTAATTTTATTTAAAGTATATTTTTGATATGAAATTAAATTGACCAAATCTTAACAAGTTAATTAAACAAATCACAATAAGTAACAGGGATTTGCGTATAAAACCAAGTTTTTTGTTCCAAAACAGCTTTACAGGAACTCATATTCTTTATAGCGTCTTATTGTTTGTTTGTCTTTTGTTTCAAACATGTAGTTAAACCAAATGGGAGCTACTTCGCTTGGGACCAAATGCTGGTTTATAATTATTAATAATTTTATATTGAATAAATTAGAGCTTGATGAATGCAGTCAGCATTAATACAGTGTGCGTAAAATTGACTGGATATCACAAATTCAAGGAATATTTATTTTGATTGAAATACAGGTGCATCTGAAAAAATTAGAATATCACAAAAGGCCAATATTTTTTGTCACTCATTTCTGAAACCCATATATTATATAGATCCATTACACAGAGTGAAATATTTCAAGCCTTTATTTCTTGAAATTTTGATGATTATGGCTTACAGATAATGAAAACCCAAAATTCAGTGTCTCAGAAAATTAGAATATTACATAAGATCAATAAAAAAAGGATATTTTAAACAGAAATGTCAGGCTTCTGAAAAGTATGTTCATTTCTATGCACTCAATACTTGGTTGGGCCTCCTTCTGCATGAATTACTGCATCAGTGCAGCGTGGCATGGAGGTGATCAGTCTGTGGCACTGCTCAGGTGGTGTGGAAGCCCAGGATGCTTTGATAGCGGCCTTCAGGTCATCTGCATTGTTGGGTCTGGTGTCTCTCATCTTCCTCTTGACAATACCTCAGAGATTCTCTATCAATCCAATCAAGCACAGTAACACCATGGTCACTGAACCAGCTTTAGGTACCTTTGGCAGTGTGGGCAGGTGCCAAGTCCTGCTGGAAAATGAAATCAGCATCTCCATAAAGCTTGTCAGCAGAAGGAAGCATGAAGTGCTCTAAAATCTCCTGGTAGATGCTGCGTTGACTGTGGACTTCAGAAAACACAGTGGACCAACACCAGCAGATGACATGCAGCCCAAATCATCTCTGACTGTGGAAACTTCACTCTGGACTTCAAGCAGTCTTCTCCATTATTGTGGTTTCAAAGAACGAGAGATACCCTGAGTTTATACTGTAGGGATGCTCATTTATAGAAACTCAAATATAAATATTCTAATATTTTGAGATACTGATTTTTGACTTTCATGAGCTGTAAGCTCTAATCATCAAAATTAAAACAAAAAAACTTTTGAAATGTTTTACTTTACATGCAATGAATCTAAAATATATGAAAGTTTCACTTTTTGAAGTAAGTTACAAGAAAAAATGAACTTTTTCACAATATTCAGGTTTTTTGAGATGCACCTGTATTCTTATTTTATTATGTGAGACAAGAATGTGGGACACAGATAATTATATATTTTAATTATTATTATGACTCAGTAATTACAAATTACAGGAAATTTCAAAAGAAGAGTATTTATTCAAAATATAATTTTTTGTAACATTATAAATGTCTTTAAATTGTAAATGTTTAATAGTGATATGTTATTGCAAACAATATTTACTGAATATTTTAAGAGCAGAAAGTTCAAAAGAACAGTATTTATTTTAAATAGATATCAATTAAATGCTGTGTTTGGGTATGTATAATATATATATAAAATCTCAAAAAAACATGGGATTTTATGCCACTAAGATCGCACCCTAATTGTTGAAAGTATATTTTGAAACTGTCACGTTGTCAGGCTGACCGATATAGCGGTCTGTCCTTTTTTTGTTCGATAAGGGGCACGTAAACAATATTACTGGTGATGATTTAAGATCATCTAAAGAGTTTAGTGCAAAATTACACTATGCATTTCTTTAGGCTATTGTTTTATATATACATAAATATTCTGTGTAGTTATTAGTCATGAGTGTTTGATTGTGTGTGTGTGTCAGATATGCCTGAGGTGCCGTCTCTGGCCATGGCCACAGCAGCTGGATCTCATGCTAACAGTGCCGCCGTTGTGCCGAAGGCCAACAACAAACGACAAGCCACGTAAGTCTGACTGAGCCGTCTACACCACAGAGAGAGAAGCACTAATCATTATTAAAGCACTTCTGGCCGTGTTCAGTTGATCTCAGTCGTTAAAACCTGGTTCTGTCCTCTTTTTCTCATTGCTGTATTCTGTGGAGCTCAGAAGGAAATCTTTTGGGAAATGTGCACTGATTTTTCAATAAAGTGGAGTTACATGGGCAGTGGTTTAGAAGACAGTACATAATCCCCCGGTTTCACAGACAAGGCTTAAACCTAGTCCCAGACTGAAATGTCAATCTGAGCTGTTTCAACTGAAAGAAACTTGCACTGATTGATGTTAAAACATGTCAGCACCTTTGTTTTGTCTTAAGATGCACACCCGTAATGCTGTTTTCTAAGGCATGTTTATAAAAAATGACTTAAATGTCCTAATTGAACTATGGCTTAATCCTGGCTTACTCTAAACCCTGTCTGTGAAACCGGGCCATTCAGTAATATTATCAATTGTTGACCTGAATTGAACTGAATAATGACACTAACTTCTGTGGAAATTGAACTGAATTGCATTAACTCTGAACTGACTTGAGCAGAATAATGACACTATTGTCTCCTGTGGAGCTGCTTTATGGCTCAAATTGAGTTTGTTTCATAAGTGAAGCATTTTGCAACATTAACACTGTTATTTTCCTGTTTATTATTATGAAGCTGCTTTGAAGCCATCTGTGTTGTATAAAATGCTAAAAATAAATGAATGAGGCTTACAAGCTCCAAAAAGGACAAAAGCACCATAAATACTTGTACACTTTGTGTGCATGACTTAGAAATAATACAAATTATACAACACTTTATCATGCTTTGTGTCATTTTTGGAGCTTGACACTGTCTGTTCCTGTTTGTTGATGAAGAGCAGCATGAACATTTCTCCTGATGTCTCCTTTTGGGTTGCACAGAAGAATGAAAGTCTCAGGGGTTTGTGTGATGAGGTGGTGAACCGTCCCTTAATATACACCATGCGTGACCAGAGAGCTGAACCTGGTTTTGCTAACAGTCGCTTTCCAGAGGCAGATTCACAGGAATGACACTCTGGTTTTGGCCCACAATAGTGTGCTTGTTTACTGAGTGTCTGTGGTTGATTTGATTCGCTCTGTTTGTTCTGTCTCTCGAGTGGGTGGAGACTTGCGGGAATGTTTGACTGTCGTCTTTGCAGTTGTGCAATATTACTGACTAATGTGAATTTCCCTGTTTCCAGCTCGGACGACGATGAGGACGACGATGGAGGCAAATTGTTCAGGTTAGTCATGATGTGTGACTCAAGGGTTCGAGGGTGCCTGTCTTATGACTGTGTACAACAACATATGTTTCTTTTCGTTTTGGCTTCCCAGGTGTGATGATGATGGAGGCGGATCGAATGACAAGGAGAGATTTGCCAGGTATTGATTAATGGTACAAATATGATCATCTGATCTTCTGTGAGTTCTCAAGAGTCAGAGTTGACTGGCATTGCCTACATGTGCTGCTGTCATTATGGTATGCATAGTGAGGTTTCCAAACACTCTTCCCGTCTGCCATTGTTTGGCTGAACAGACCCAAACTCATGCATTTGATTCAGCCAACATTGCCAACGCTTAAACAATATCTCTGTCTTCCCTTATTATTTAATCGGACTGCCAGAAAATTTTACACTAAATTGAATGCTCATAAAATGCACTGTAACTTTTTATTTCCAAGATGATTACTGAATGCCACTCCCTGAATTAAGCATGAAATATAATGAGGAAAAGAAGTAGCTTACTGCTGTTTGACACATATAAGGCAAGACTCGACAGGCAAAACATTGTTTTTTCATGCACTGATCAGTTTTGAGAGCTATGGTGGTTTTATAACATGACTTCATTCAGACTAATGGAAGCATACAAAAATATACATGTAGGTGTTTATTTTATTACACTTTATCTTTTTGCATTTGATTTCAATTGCAATGTGTATCTTTAAAGGCTGTGAGTTGTTCTCCACTTCAGCAGCACTTTGCAGTTTTATTTCTATCGACGCTGCCGCTCAAAAGTTTGGGATCAGCAAGATTTGTTATGTTTTTTAAAGAAGTTTCTTCTGCTCATCAAGGCTGTATCTATTTGATCAAAAATACAGAAAAAAAAAATTATTTTGTGAAATATTATTGCAAGTTAAGATAATATATTTTAGTTATTAGTTAAAACTATTAGTTATAGTTTTCTATTTTAATATACTTTAAAAGGTAATGTATTTCTGTGATGTGCAGCTGTATTTTCAGCATCATTACATCTTCAGTGTCACATGATCTTCAGAAATCATAATAATATACTGACTTACTGATCAATGCTGGAAACTGTTGTGCTGCTTCATATTTGTTTTGGGACCTGTGATTTTTTTGTTTTGTATTCTCTATTTAATAAAAAGTTAAAAAGAGCAGCATTTGTTTAAAATATGAATCTTTTCTAAAAATACAAGTCTTTACTATGACACTGTATTCATTTAACACATCCCTCCTGAATAAAAGTATTAATTTCTTCTTTTTTTAAAGAAAGAAAAAATGTACTGTCCCCAAACTTTTGAATAGCATTGTATATTGTAACACACAATTTCTTTTTTAAATAAATGCTGTTCTTTTTAACTTTTTATTAATCAGAGAATCCTAGAAAAGTAGAGACTCCATTAAAAATCTTACTGATCCCAAACTTTTGAGCAGTAGTGTATATTTTATGGCTGTTAACAGTATTTATGGAGAGAAATACAATTTTTTCCAAGAATTTTGAACCTAGCTTCATCCAGTTTTCAGATTTCTCTGCTGGAAATTTAAGCAAATCATTGCACATTTAGTTTGATACTTTGTACTCAAAATGCAAAACATGTTATGTACTGTGATTAATCAGCCTGGTATAGTGATTTTTGCCTTGTATGATGATTTTAGCCTATTAACATGTAGTGTCTTGCTTTAAGTCCCTGATATATTTCAAGCAAAATTGAAGAACAAACTGGTTCATTTTGAACAAAATCTGGCCAAAACTTTGCACCAGCTGTTTGGACCATTGATCTGCCATTGATGATTGAACTTTGAACAGACAGAAAAGAACTGCTGGACATATTATTTATTGAAAATAGTACTCCGTATACACTGTGTAGTACCAGTAAACACTGGTATTTCATTCAGAAAGCAGTTTATTTCACTTTATTTCAGGTGTTTCTTTTGAGCATTTCTTCTGTCCCTCTCTTCTTTTCTCAGGCCGTTTGAAGAGGCTTTTTCTTTCAGCTCTCATGAGATCGTTCATACACATTTGTTTTGTCATGGAGAGATGAGTGTCGTCTCATTTGACGAGCACATTGATGCAGTCTTGATTTGCTTATTCATCCATCTCCCTCTCTCTCTCTTTCTCTTCGTTGCTTTCTCTCAACCTTTTCTCTGTTCCTGCTCTCTTCTCCCCACGATTGCATGCACCGTCCATCTCTCATGACCTCCTGACCGCAGGGAGAATCATAGCGAGATCGAGCGCAGGCGGAGGAATAAGATGACCGCTTACATCACGGAGCTGTCAGACATGGTGCCCACCTGCAGCGCTCTGGCGCGCAAACCAGACAAGCTCACCATCCTGCGCATGGCCGTGTCGCACATAAAGTCGTTTAGAGGAAGCGGCAGCAGCAGCACCGATGGAGCACACAAACCCTCCTTTCTCTCAGACCAGGTCAGATATGGACTGCATTGATTACAGAAATGTATTTGTTCCTCGTTGCACATAAACCAGGGCCCAGATTCATCAAACATTGTCAGGAGTAAAATTCTTCTCAACTCTGTTATCTTCTTATTTTCTTACTTAAAGGGACAGTTCACCCAAAAATAAAACTTCTCTGATTATTAGTTGTTCCAAGCATGTTATCTTAAAAGAGGATGTTTTGAAGGGTATTTGTAACAGTTGTCGATCCATATTAACTTCCATTGTATAGAAAAAAAATACCTTGGAAGTCAATTGGGATCAGAAACTGTTTGGTTACCAACATTCTTTAAAACATCTTCCACTTTTACGTTCAGTAAATGTTGACAGAAGTTTTTTATTTTTGGGCGAACTATCCCTCTAAGAAAATAAGAAGAAAAGTTAAAGAGATTTTGTATTCCCAAAAATACTTTGTAAGAAGGTCATCTTTCTTAAAATTGTTTTTAAGACAAAACGTAAGAGGAATTCAAATTCTTGAAAGAATCTTTCTAAAAATCTTTGCAAATAATTTCAATCCTTAAACTTAAATCCTCAAAGGTAAGATGCTTAATTAATTTACATATTTTATATATATATATATATATATATATATATATATATATATATATATATATATATATATAAGCAAATATTAAGATTTTATTTTATTTTCTCACTTAAATTATAATTTTTTTAAATAATTTTTATTTGTATTAGTTTTTTATGTGTGTGTATAATATATATGTGTGTGTGTGTGTGTGTGTATATTTATAAATTTTTATTTGCTTTAGTTTATTACTTATTTTAGTACTTTGACTAAACGAACATGGGAAATGTTGTCTAGGCAAACTAGCGGTCATAAAATAAGTTTGCTTTTTTTCAGTAACATTTATTTTAACTTTTTTTTTTTCTTTAATTGTTTTTGTTTAAATTTTAGTTAACTATTATAACCCTGGTAAATTAAAATAGTGTGCACGATTATTATGATTATTACCTTTGGCGATTATTACCAATTTGGTTTTGCCAAGAAATTGCTATATAGTCATATACCACCAAAGCCTGTCATTTTCTTATTTTCTTCAATAATTGAAAATCTGGGAATTTAATTTAAAGCTGCAGTCTGTAACTTTTTTTTTGTTCAAAATGATTCAAAATCAATTTTTAAGATGGTACATAACCAGTCAGTGTTCAAACGGTTATCTTATAACAATGTTTTCTAATTTGAGTGGTACTGGTAGGTTTTTGCGGGGAATTCGAGCATGCTGCTGCGTTATTACGTCACGTCTGTAAACATAAAGAAGTTGTCCCGACTAGTAGACTTTATCGCATGTGATGATGCTACAGGGGGCGAATCGTAATCTTTTCTGACAGCAGCTGGAATAATTAAATTTATTGTAATCCAGAAAGGATTATCTATATGAAACACGTGCTGAAATTAGATTATATTCCAGTTTTAAATGTGCATCTGATTACAGATAGCCTACACAATTTTGTATTTTAAAGAGAACCAGTTCTAAGGAAGAATAATTTGCTTTTGGGTTAAAAGAATTTCTTTATATGAAATGCAAATGGTATGACAATTAAGAGATTAGACTGTACACAAATTGAAATCTACAAGCTAATACACACTACATACACCTAGTCGCGCAATGCTGATGTTGTTAACATTAACAATTTAAGAACAAAGTATAATATTTTGCATGGTTTGATGTGATAAGAGTTAATCGATCGTTAGATTTAATCACCATTGGTAGCACGATTTATGGTATTGCTTTTTTCCTCAATTGGTCAGAATAAGCGTGGCATACTTGTTCAGATGACAATATCTGTCATATATTCCAAGACATAGGCTAGAATCTGTGATTACTAAGTATAGGATTCACACCAGACTGACAGCCACACATTCACCTCAACACATTAGATTCATCCGCTCTGGAGCCGTGCCGGAGCACAACCCACGCAAGCAAGATAATTCCGCAAGTAACTGCAGTTGCAGGTTTCAAACAGAGATGGAGACAAAGAGGCAAACTTTACAGACGACAGCTTTAAGAAATTTCTTTCTTAAAGGGGTCATCGGATGCAAAATTCACTTTTACATGTCGTTTGAACATAAATGTGTGTTGGCAGTGCGTGTACACATCCAGCCTATAATGATAAAAATCCACCCAGTGTTTTTTTTAAATCCCCCAAAATAATAACCCCTTTCTCAAATCAGGCCGTTCTCAGATTCTTGGCTGTGTGACGTCACAGACCCACAATAGTTGATTGACACTAGCGTTTTACCTTAGACCCGCCCTGAGTGAGCTGTCATCAGTCCTTCATTGTTTCACCGCCGGAGCAGATGTAGACAAGAATGGCTCCTAAGCGATTTAAGTGTTTTGTTGTTGGATGTAATAATGAACATAGCAGTCGTCATTTACTCCCGACATCTGAGCCGCTGAAGACGCAGTAGATTACCTTTGTTTTTGATGCGCCCCCGATCTACCTAAATGCTTTTGTTCGCAAATCATTTGTGATCCAGCTTCAAGTGAGTATTATTTTTTTTTATGACTCTTAATGTGCTAGTTAGCAAGTTCCGCGGCTGAAGTAAACCGTCTCATGAGAACGGCTCGTCGCTCCACGCAAGAGAGGGGCGGGGTGAGCACAGCTCTTTAGCATTTAAAGGGACATGCACCAAAACCGGTCGCTGTGAACAGAGCTGTTTTTAACAGCGTAAAAAGGGTGTTTTATACACTACCGTTGAGAAATTATAACCAAAGTATGTTATAGACTTTTCATTAAGACCCTAAAGAATCATATCAACTTGTGGAAAATGGGCATCCGATGACCCCTTTAAGAATATATTTGTGAATTTGAAGCAGGTACCATTTTTTTTTTTTTTTTTAAATACCAGAACTGAATCATATTCATGATTTAATTGTTAACACTTTCATCTCAAAATATGTTCTTATCTCTGTCTCTGTAGGAGCTGAAGCACCTGATTCTGGAGGCGGCTGATGGGTTTCTGTTCGTAGTGTCGTGTGAAACCGGCCGTGTGGTTTATGTGTCGGACTCTGTCACACCGATTCTGAACCAGGCTCAGTCGGATTGGCTCGGATCATCACTGTATGACCAGCTCCATCCAGACGACACAGAGAAACTCAGAGAGCAGCTCTCCACCAGCGAGAACAACAACTCCGGTGAGAAACGACTCTTATCGCTGTCATCCTGCATGCTGACAGTCTGTTTAACTCATCTTCCTCTTCTCTGACTGTAGGTCGGATGTTGGACATGAAAACAGGCACGGTGAAGAAAGAGGGTGGGCAGGCATCTGTGAGGATGGGTATGGGTGCACGCCGCTCCTTCATCTGCAGGATGAGGTGAGGAACAGGAAGAACAGACCTATACTGTAACTGAAAAAAGTCCACCTTCAGCTGCTGCTTCACCTGTCTTTATGCTGTGAAATCTTGACTGATTTTTATAAATAAATGTAAGAGTAACTTTTATATTATTAGTAATACTTACTTGGACTGAAGCAGCTCGGCATTACTTGATTCAGTGCGAGATTCAGTCAAATCAGTGCGTCTCAAATCTGATCATCAGGATCTTTTGAGGAGTGTTTGTTTCCAGAAGCTTTACTCTCACTGTTCCTCAGCGGAGGAATGATCTTCACAAGCCTCCAAAACATCAGGAGCGTTTATTTCTTCATCTCTCAATCAGCGTTGCATTATATGTTTGGATCATTTACATCTCATCTTACGAAGACATATTATTGGAGATATACAGTGATGACTCATATCTATATCTTTTTATGTCTGCTGTTATAAAGATCTCATTGAGTTACATTACAAGCATCAGAATTTCATCTTAATATCCACGTAAATATCAGCATCTGCACGAAATTGCATATTTGTGCTCAGTTTGGGTGCTTAAATAAAATTGAGCTTTTTTTCTTTCATATTCTCACTATATCAGACTATATGAGCCATAATAGCCTGATGTGTCAAATATGATTCTCAACAAAAACGGATAACACTCAGATATTTTTTTTATTTTTTGGGGGGATTTTGTCTAAAGGTTCAATAAACAGTTCCAGCTTAATTAATTTATTTTTTTCAAAAACTGCTTAAAATTAAAAAGGAATATGCTGTTTGCGTACCCCAAAAAATGTTTTTCAGAAAAGTATGGTAACACTTTACAATAAGGTGTCATTTATTAGCATTAGTTAATGTATTAGCTAACATGAGCAATGTATGTATTACACTATTTATTCATCTTTGTTATTGTTTGTTAATGAAAATACAGTTCATTGTTAATTCATGTTAGTTCACAGTGCATTAACTAATGCTAACAAACACAACTTCTGATTTTAATAATGCATCAGTAAATGCTGAAATTAACATTAACTAAGATTAATAAATGCTGTAGAAGTATTGTTCATTCCTAGTTCATGTTAACTAATGAACCTTATGTGTTACCAAAAGTCTTCAATTATGTTCTCAATATAAACTATGTTGTGAAATATTGTGCATGCTACATTATGTGGATTGTAATGTGTGTTTCTCTGTGTCCAGATGTGGAGTGTGTCCTGTAGAGCCGGTGTCCATGAACAGACTGAACTTCCTGAGAAGCAGAAACAGGTGAGGCAGCTCTCTCTCTCTGTATAAGCATATCTCAGTCTTTAAACAGACGCAGATGAAGACCATCTCTCCTCCTGCAGGAATGGACTGGGTCCTCCAAAGGAGGGCGAGCCGCAGTATGTGGTCGTGCACTGCACAGGCTTCATCAAATCCTGGCCTCCTGCAGGTAACAGCACAATACAGAGGAAGTGTCTATTGTTCCCAGAGAGCGGAGCTGAAATCCAGTCAGAGCACAACTGAGACTCATACGGTCCCTTTACCTTCTCTCTCAGGAGTGACTCTTTCTGAAGAGGAGGCCGATAATAATCAGGGAAATCGTTTCTGTCTAGTCGCCATAGGAAGGCTGCAGGTACTTTTCCCTTTTACTCTTCCATTTTATTTCACTTTCTGGGAATTAGATTTGTGTCACATTCAAAGGAATAACACAATTCTGTCATCAGTTGCTCATGTTATCTCATATCTTTCTAAAAGGGCAAGCTCATGTCTGCTCTGTACCTTTAATCGTTTGTAAAAGAGCAACATCGACATTCTACTGAACATCTTATCCTTTGTGTTCCATGTACATGAGAAGGGTTCGGAGAGACATTAGGGTGAATTAATGAGGATATAAGGTTCACTTTTTAATTAACTGTGATTCTTTAAATATGTAATTTATGACCAACAACTTAAAGGTGTAATAAAATTGTCACATATGATCATCAGGCTTTTGAGGAATGTTTATTTATTTATCTCTCAATCATTGTGTTGCATTGAATTATGTTTTGATCATTTACATATCATCTTAAGAAGACATTAATGGCAGATCAATGACAACTGATATTTATTCATTTACTCTAATTGCACCAAATTGCTAATTTTTGCTCTTTTTGGGCCTCTGAATAAAAATTAGCTGTTTTATCATCAATATTTTTGCTATATATCATACTATATAAGCCTTAAAAGCCTTACAGATCAAATATGATACTCAGCAAAAAACACAAAACGCATAGGTTTTTTGTTTCTCTTTTAAGGGTTCAATAAACTGTTCCAGTTTTTAAAAATAAATTTAGAATTTTGTTCAAACCCAAACCTATATGACTTTTCAGAATCAGGATCAGAATGAGCTTTATTGGCCAGGTATGTTTACACATACGAGGAATGTGTTGTAGTGACAGGAGCTCCACAGTGCAACAGGACAAGAATAATACAAATATCCAAATAGGCAATGTACAAAGCAGCAAAAACACCATATATAATATAGACAACTATGTATGTACAGGTCAAGTATGTGCAAATTAGAAATGAGAAAATACAAATAAAATTAGTGAGTGTGGTGAATGGATAGTGTATTATAGTTGTGTGTTCCACGTTTATTATTGAGTGTTCATGGGATGGATTGCCTGAGGGAAGAAACTGTTCCTGTGCCTGGTCGTTCTGGTGCTCAGAGCTCTGTAGCGTCGACCAGACGGTAACAGATCAATTGTGTTTCATCTTTGAAACACAATCGAAGATATTTTTAATGAAGCATGAGAGATTTCTGTCTCTCCAATGAAAGTCTATTCCACTAAAAACTTTGACAATTCGAAAAATTCATGAAGAGATTGTAAAATGAATCCATATTAATCAAGATGTATAATCCAAGTCTCCTGACGAGACCTGGTTGCTTTATATGGTAAACCGATTTAATTGACATTTACTTAGAATTGACTTTTATTTACATTATAAACGTTGATCAACATACATTCACAGAGCTAGTGTTAATTCTGTCAGCTATTTTCAGTTTCAGTCTTAGTCCTGTGTTAAATGTCCTTGTTAGTTTTTATCATATTTAGTTTTAGTCAATGAAAACATTTTAGCAATAAGATTATTAATTAACTGCACAGCAGTATTCATTTTGGCAGCCATTTTTAATTTAGTCTTACTCAAATGTCCATTTTAGTTATCATATTTATGTGTCAATGAAATGTATGAGCATTTTAGAGGAGTGTAGAGCAGTCTGCAATAACATTTTGTCTCCTTTTTTGACGAAAATAAAAATACATTTTTGGTAAAGTTTTTTTTTTTTTTTATACATTTTAGTCTCGTCTTTTTTCGTCAATGAAATTGCATGTTGATATAGTCATAGTCATCGTTTTTGACCTTATTGTCATCTCGTCTTAGTCATGGGAGAAAAGCTCTTTAGCGAACATTTTTCGTCATAGTTTTCATTAACGAAATTAACACAGAGCTCAACAAATTTGGTAGACAAAAGCTCACGTGCTTGTTTGTCTCATTAGAACCAATGAGGTTTGTTCTTGTGTGTATAAATCAGATCTGTTCATCATATAAAGTGATTGTGTCTCCTCGGAAAGCCTGGGCTAAACCTCTCAAAACCTATTTATGAACTTTATGAATCATAAAGGTTTTGGTTGTGTAGACTTTTATGGGGGAAGAGAAATCTCTCATTTGAGTTTCAGAAATGAACAGCAGTCATACAGGAGTGGAACAGCATGTTTAGAATGAGTAATTGATGACAGAATTTTCGTTTTTTGGGTGTACTGTCTCTTTAAGATCCTCTGTTGTCATGCAGGTCACATGTTGCCCGAGCGACACAAACATAAATAACATCAGCGTTCCAGTGGAATTTATTTCCCGCCACAGCTGTCAGGGTCTCTACACCTTTGTGGATCACCGCTGTCAGGCGACAATCGGCTACCAGCCTCAGGTAGGCCTCAAACGACATGTGCTATTAATTTAAAGATGAAATACCATAGAGCAAAAAAAAAAGATTTAGTGAGAATATAACTGAAGGAAATATCTATTTGCTAAATGAACTAAGCCAACTAACATTATACATATTATTTTGGTTTCTGTACCCAGTATTTTTTTTAATTCCACATGCAATGAAAATACATGTATCGGTACTCTGTATCGGCCAGTTCTGGAAAAAGTGCTCTTACCATGCACTAATTACAGTACGTTTTGATGTAAAACAAAATCTGATCGTTCAAAGTCTATCAAGTTTATTACAAAATACACATAAATGTGGTTTTGATGCTGTTTAATGTGAGATCGCTGTAGCTTCAGTTCAAGTAGCACGTGAACCGATCATCTATTCCTCTTTACTGCAAGTTATAGCACAAAATAAGCATGACTGAACATCAGAAGGGGTTGAAAGAAACAATAACTTACTGAAATGAATCATAAAATAACTAGAGAGGAGCATTTTGATAAATACATGCACTGTATTACATACCATTGTATTTTACTTAACCTGTAGTCTTCATTATTTAATGTATGTTTAAATAATTCATGAGATCACCGTTTAAATGTTTACATGACAATTGTATATGATTAAAATTGTGCAATTTAAACGTTTATACATAACTCAGTTATATGTGAGTACTGATTATTAAATTAATTTGATTAATAAAAAAAACATTTTTGGTTTCATTTTTCTCAGCTAAATTAAAACTTTTTATTAATTTGGGTGCATCACTAGTCTTGCAGTGTTTTCCATCGTTTGTGTTGTTGTGTGACACAGGAGTTACTGGGGAAGAACGTTCTGGAGTTTGCACATCCAGAAGACCAGGGCTTACTGCGAGACAGCCTTCAGCAGGTGTGTGTGTGCTTTTACATGACACCGTTACCAAAGTTAATGTAAGAAAAATGTATTTCATATTTTATGTAGCGTCTATGACTGGAAATAGTCCTTTGGGGGCTTTTTGCCTTTATAAAAGGACAGCAATAACAGTATTACACCAATTTTTAATACATATTTAAATAAATACATATTAAAAAAAATTGACACATTAGCATATAATAGGCTATATGATCATGCAGTGGCGGACTGGCCATCTGGAGCACCAGGAATCTTCCCGGTGGGCCGCTGTACAATGTGGGCCAGCCCATTGCTAAAAAAGAATGAATTATAGTAAATGCATGTAGCCTATATCCGTTCATTGGGCCAGACGAATGGCCTGAGCAGCCCACTTAAGTCAAAAATGCTAACTAATTTAGCGCGCTCTGGCTCAATGCAGCGGCTCAAAAGCGCTCATCAATATCAAAATGTTTTAGCCAATCAAATGGAAGAAGGCGGGATTTACTGTGCTTCCAGAAACTGAGCTGAGCATTTGAATGTGAGCTGAGGTAAGATGTAAACAGCTGAACATGATGAGACAATTCAGCAAAATTTGCCAACTGTTTACAAAACATGTTAAACGACAGGCATTAATTTTCAGGGATGCAAACTACCACTGGCCTTTTCGAATTCCTCAGATTTGAATGCCATCTACATTATTTCCCACATTAACGTAGCCGTTTTCAGCAGACATAATATAACAGTGAATGTTTGTATATCGTTATATTTCACATGTCTAAGAAAATGTGTCAAAAAACATACTAAATAAATATAATTCTCAAATAAACTCAAATTAAAAAAATAAACCTCTTGTCAAGTAATTGAAAGACACAATAAAAACAGCCCCATTCTGCACTACATCCCAAGTCTTCTAGAGCAGAGCATTCTTATATGGACTGATATCATGGTAGGCATTTAACTTAAGTGATATTAAACTGTCCCTATATGTAAAAGAGATGTGTAAAAATATTTACAAATTGCCATATTTACCAGGAAAAACACATTATAATGTAAAGAAGTATGACAGTTATTCATTAATGTTAATGATAATAATAATAAAAAACATTTTTATTTCTGTATTGTGTTATATTTGAATGTTAGTAAGTAGTGTTAAAATGGCTCTAATGAGCTGGTGGGTTTATGGTGTGGTGGGCCACTCTTTAGCCCCAGTCCACCCTGTGATCATGTGGTGCTCATTTGATCAGAATGTAGATCTGGGCCTATTGTTTTCATCACAGTGTGATGGATTAATGACCTCTGACCCCCCTGATGCAGGTGGTGAAACTGCGAGGTCAGGTGCTTTCGGTGATGTTCCGGTTCCGCTCTAAATCCCGCGAGTGGATCTGGATGAGAACCAGCTCCTTCACCTTCCAGAACCCTTTCTCTGAGGAGATCGAGTACATCATCTGCACCAACGCCAATGTCAAGTTAGTATCGAAATGCATCACAAGATCACATACTGACTTCACAGCAAAAGGTGTTTGCTTTGATATTTTGTTATCTAATGCAAGTTAAAGGGATAGTTCACCCAAGAATGAAAATTCTGTCATTATTTACTCATGGATTATTTTAACGATGTCCTTGCTATGTTTCTGAGCCTTGATGGCGTGAGGATCCTTGCTGTCTATGGGAGGCTCAGAGAGCTCTCGGAGTGCATCAAAAATATCTTAATTTGTGTTCTGAAGATGAATGAAGGTCTTACAGGTTTGGAACGACATGAGGGTGAGTAATTAATGACAGGATTTTCATTTTTGGGTGAACTATCCCTTTAATGCTGTTTACATTGCAACTTCAGTATTGAAAGACGTTTTGGGACCACTGTTTAATACTCTCAGATTGTTTAGGCCTCATGTTATTCAGTGTTGTCTAATCTAGTATGACTTTATGCAGTGTATCGTATGCTTTTATGATCAAAGGGTAATTCCTGTGGAGGTAATCAAATGTAATTCAGTTTGTTTGACAGCGTGTGTGGGACTTATTTCACCCCAAAATACTAATAAAAAGAGGAAATTATATAGAAAAGAAGAGTGTATAAATTAAGAAGCTGATAATTGTTTTATGTATTTTGGGTCACTAAGATTGTTTACTTTTTTTTTGAAAGAAGTCTCTTCTGCTCACTAATCCTGCATTTATTTGATCAAAAATACAGTAAAAACAGTAATATTATAAAATATTATTAAAATGTAAAATATGTGAATATGTGTTAAACGTAATTCATTTCTGTGATCTGCAGCTGTATTTTCAGCATCATTACTGCAGTCTTCAGTGTCACATGATCTTCAGAAATCATAATAATATACTGATTTACTGATTTATTATCAATGTTGAACACAGTTGTGCTGCACAATATTTTTTTGGAAACCGTGATACATTTTATGTTTCAGCATTCTTTGATAAATATAAAGTTCAAAAGAACAGTGTTTATTTGAAATGGAAGTCTTTTGGAACGTTATAGTCTTTACTGTCACTTTTGATCAATTTAATGCATCATTGATGAATAAAGTATTAATTTATTTCAAAAACAAAAAGGTTACTGATTCCAAACTTTTGTTTGTGTGAAGTCATTGCATCACAGTAATGTGAATCATCACTGAGAATGACATAAAAACAAAATAAACATCTGGATACATGATGATGATGAGACTTTAAATAAAATCAGCTGAATTGTCCTGAAAATGCAAAATTGTCACAATTCAAAATATTCAAATGCCCCCCAAAATTGCCATTTGTTTATTTTTTTTATTTTTGGGGTCAGTTTAGAGTTGTAAACCATGTGTGTGTGTCTGAGAGAGTGAGCGTGTTAATTCAGCTCCGCTCTCAGTTTAATCTGACCGCTTTCTCTCCACCAATCCCTCCGGTTTGCGTGACAGTAGAGGGACGAATCAGGACTCCCTGTCCCCCCTCTCTTCCCCAGGGGTTTCACTGCCCCCTTCACTGGGGCAGAGCAGTCTTAACTGCCCCTCCACCCCCAGCCCAGGGCAGGTCACAGCGAGGTGAGAGCAGACCAATGGCACACTGGCTCTTTCTTTCTCCTCTGCTCTGTCTCTCTCGGGTGAGCCTCTTTCCGTCCCGTCTGCTGCTGTCTGTCGGTGGTGGGTTAACAGCATGCTCTCTTCCCGTAGGTAGCTGTGCTGTCCGTAGTAAGCTGAGATTGCTGTAGGTTGGTGGTGGCGGGTCTGACGGTCATGACTGTAGGATCTCACTCATATCAGTGTCCTTTGCTCTTCTGCAGGCAGATGCAGCAGCAGCAGGTCGAGTTAGACGGAGGGATGGGACGGGACGCAGCGTTTGAAACCAGTCAGGTCACTCTCCCTCAGGTAAACACACCTGAACTAGGGCTGCACGATAAATCAATAAATTTCATGTTCTTTTAAGTGCGTTTACTACAGAGAGCCGTAGTTCACTGAGAAGCTACGCAAACAACTTTATTATCGCAGTGCTTTTTCATAATGTCGATGTATAATATCGGTGATATCGTCTGCAATAATGAACGGGATATTGCGTAGCTTGTCAGTGAACTACGGCTCTGTGTAGTAAATGCTGCTCCATCTGAAAGCACGTGATGGAGATTTACTACTGATCACAGAACCGGCTTTACTGACGAGATGCGCATGAATACCGCATGCGATATATCACGCAGCTCTAACCTGAACTCACACACTTGCTCAAACTGTAACATCAAACTGTGTTGTTTAGTGCACAGGGTTGATTGGCAGATTGAATAGGTACAACTAGGGATGCACGATATTATCGGACTGATATCGGAATCGGCCAATAATGGCTTTAAATGTAAATATCGCCATTGGCCTGATATGAAAAAATATGCGGATATGTCTTGCCGATAAGAGGAATGGGTTTAACTCACGTGTCTCAGGCTGTGCTAGTGATTAGATCATGTCAACAGTGTGGCTCATTCTTGAAGCAATGTGTTGTCTGAATGATAATTAGATTTAGATCTCTGCACTTACTCTGTGAAAGCATGTACAGAATGACGCGCTCTGTAATAGCATGTGTAGCGGCAGCCTCCCCCAGGTCCTAACGCCCGGTCGGTATGGAGATTTAATCTGTAGGGGGCGCTGTTGGCCTACTTATTAAATTAAAAGTAAAATAGCCTTCACAAATAACATTTAGACTGTATTTCTGATTAAATAAAGCAGTAATTGATGTCATAAAATAATGAGTATGTTTTGATTTAATGGTCAGAAGCTATAGCTTAAATGAAAAAAAAAATCACAAACATGACGCTTGTAAATTAAATAATTTTATATATACTGATTTTCAGAATTTTTACAACTCATTAGTTTTAGATCGCCTACAAATGTTAAATCTTAAAATAAAATAAAATGTTAGGGTTAACATCTTTCTGGGGGGCAAAATTTTGCGATTGATATAGTTTATTTATAGTTATTTTCAATGTACTGTCAAAAAACCTTTTGTTAATTTTTTATTTAATTCTAATAAATAAGTTCTTGTTAAAAACTAACCAAAAGGAAAAATATTTTGCTTATAATTTCTGCACAGGAGAGACTTGGTTCCAAACGAAAGGAAATATATCGGCATCGGTATTGGCCAAAATTAGAGGAAAAATATCGGATATCAGCAAAAATCCAATATCGTGCATCATTAGGTACAACCCATTTGGACCATGCACCTGGCGCACCAGCTGTTTTTTCCGTTGTTAAACTAGCAAAAGTGGATTCGGACACAGCCTCAGTGCGCCTAGATTGTTAAAAAGGGCCCTAAAAGTGTAAATTTAGTTGTTTAATGAAATGTTATAACACTGGTTTCCCTAAAATGCTAACAACAAAATGATTCACTCTTGGGGATTTTGGTTGTGTAGATCTTATTTACCCCTTTACACTGCTAAATAATTAACTGTTGCGAGTCATTTTAGATCCAGAACAATAGAAGTGTACAATGTTTGTTTTCTTTTTTTTTTAATGACTAGTTACAGCCAACTGAAGTAGTCACAATAGCATAGTATTATATTATAGTAGCATAGCATATTTCTCAATTTCACCTCATTTATATAAGCAAATATTCAACAGTAAAAATCTACACTTCTATAGTTTAAAAAGAAGAAAATATGAGAGTTTATTATGTATTGAGCCAGATTGCTGCTATCTGAAAATTAAAAAAGAAAATACCATGGCTTAAGAAATGAAATTGGTCAAAAATTAGCAATGAATGAATTTTTTTTTTTTTTTCATTTGTCATTTCAGATGTGAAGTGTTTCTGTTGGCTCACTTTAATAACAAAACTAATTTTTCACATGAAGTTTCTTCAGCTCTATTGAGATTTGCTAACCTGTTCACAAGTTGAAATGAGTAACAACAACACAATGAGTGACTGTCTCCATCTGTGTTTGTCTCAGGTGCCGGTGCAGACTGTGAGTGTAGTCAGTCCTGATCACAGTAAGACTCCCTATTATTATTATTATTCAGTATTTTTTCCATATTATCAGATTTTGATATCACAATATTTATTAATAGAATTAATGGGAAAGGAATGTTTGTTAGACATTCGGAATGTAAACATAGTAAGCTACCTTCCTATTTAGTGCCACTTGAAATAGTTTTTTTTTTTTTTGGTGAATTCTGTTAATACAACTAATACAATGCAAATTATTACAATTTATCTTTAAAAATGCTTTCTAATTAAATAAAACATTACAAATGTATTTATTTTTTTAAATGCAATGAACTTTTGAATAATTTAAATTGCATTTTTTATTTTTTTTATTGCATTTGTATTTTTTTTGGTCAAAATAAGGTACTACACAGAACTTGTATAAGAAATTAGAACATGGATGAATTTGACAATAGCGTTTCTCATATCAAACTGAAATGTGTGTGTAGTAGACGAAACTGTGCTGCTGATTCATGCAGATCCAAACACACTAGATCATCGAATAAATACTCAAAAGTTTATTGTTGATACTGAGTTTTTCGATAGTGATCTATCGCGCATGCCTAATTCACAGTCAGTGATTGACAGGTGTCTGTCTCTCTCAGACTCTCAGGCCGTGTCCTCCAGCGGACAGCAGGTTTACCTTCCAGCAGCGTCTTTCCCCAGCTCTGCATGCCCCAGCGAGCCCTTCAGGTGCCACACACACACACACACACACACACACACACACACACTAGGGATGTGCATCTCATGACTGAGGCCGATATGATACGCATCTCGATGCATTAAAGATACATATGAAGCAGCTAGCGATACGATTCAACACAATACAATGCAGTGCGGAAAATATGATCACTTTTAATGCCTCGAGGCCTGTTTCATAAAACAAGTTAACCAAATAAGCCAGGCTTATTTCATTTAGTCTGACTCATTGTCAAATGATTTGGTTCCATAAAGCCATTTTAGCATAGGCCTAGATCAAGCTCAGTCACATTAAGGGCTGCTTAAGAATAAGTGTGCACAAATTGGCAAGATTGTGAACTTAATTTGTCGTTTATGGAACCCCTTTATCTCCGTTTGATTTGTTAGGTTTTGGAGTTTAATCCCCGCTTTTCCTCAGGTCTCCGCAGTGTTGTGATGTGTCATATTCACACTGCAGCGGTGATGAATCTACATATAAAATATTGATCACTTTCTAAATAATAAAATTACAGTGTATCCACTAGCAATTAGATATAAATAAATTGTTTTTTACCGATGCAACTGTTAGAAATGATGCATCGCGTTATAAATGCCAACTTGTAGCTGATGCAAACGTTTTAAACCGATGCATCACATTGTTATCTTTTTATGTCGATGCACCGAGCAAATCAGGGAATCTTCCCATCCCTAACACACACACACACACACTCACACTCACACTCACACACACACACACACACACACACACACACACACTCACACACTGTGAGGCTTTACAAGCCAAAACAGTCCACACGCACCTTTTCAGAATCTGCAAAACGTTAATTATTTTACCAAAATAAGAGGGATCATACAAAATGCATGTTATTGTTTATTTAATACTAACCTGAATAAGATATTTCACATAAAATATGTTAAAATATACTCCACAAGAGAAAATAAGTTGAATTTATAAAAATGACCCCGTTCAAAAGTTTACATCCCCTTGATTCTTAATACGGTGTTGTTAAAATACTATAAAATGTTAAATATATATCTTGTTAAAATAGTTGTTTTAATACTACAATTGATTGCTTCTTATGTCCTCATTTGTAAGTCGCTATGGATAAAAGCATCTGCTAAATGACTAAAATAATTAAAACATCATAATGCAATTACTTTGATTATTGGAAATAATCGCATTATTTGTGCACATGTAAACTTAGTCATTGTTGGAAAGGGTTCAAATACACAAAAATGCTGGAAAACCAAAGATTTTGTGGGAGCTGAGGGATTTTTCTGAAGAACAGCAGGCAGATGAACTGTTCGAGACTCATGAACAACTATCACTAAACAAACAAAACACAGCTGTGGATCGTTCAGGAAACAACACAGTATTAAGAATCAAGGGGATGTAAACTTTTGAATGGGGTCATTTTTATTCAACTATTGAATTCAACTATTATTTTGTCTTGTGGAGTATATGTAAACGTCTTTTATGTGAAACATCTTATTCAGGTCAGTACTAAATAAACAATAACATGCATCTTGTATGATCCCTCTTATTTTGGTAAAATAATTAACATTTTGTAGATTCTGAAAGGTGTATGTAAACTGTTGACTTCAGCTGTATGTTGTTTTGGCGTGACCTCACTCGCGGCTGTCGTCTGCTCTCAGGTCAGCTGGAATGGCTCAGCAGATGGTTCCTCACTCAGCGGGTCAGATGCTGGCGCAGATGTCCCGTCAGAACACACCGTCTGGAGTCAGCGGCAGCAACAACAGCCCCATTCAGGCCCAGACGGGTCCCACAGCGCCTCCTGGAGTCTGGTCTGCCGCACAACTGCCCTTCAACACACAGGTAGACATTTAAAGTGTGGAGGGAGAGTGTTTACACCTGACCAACAGTCAGACACGGAAGGCACAAGATTTAGTTATTATTTAGTTATCATTGCTTTTTGGGCAATGTTGTCATCAGTGGGCAACCAGGTGAGACACAGGGCCCACGACTGATCCAGATAGACATTTGTTACCCATTCTCAATGGAAAAGTGCCCAAGCAAAATTGCTCAAAAAGTTGTCCTGTGTATCATCAGCCTAAGATTGTTTAATGTTTTTGAAAGAAGTCTCTTCTGCTCACCAAGGCTGCATTTTTTTTAATCAAAAATAATATTGTGAAAAAATTATTTAATAATAATTTAAAATAGGTTTTCTATTTATACATGTTTGAAAATGTAATTTATTCATGCGAAATAGTTCAATTAACTAATTTACTGAAATAGAAATCTTTCGTCAAATTTATTCAATGTCATGTTTGATCAATTGAATGAGTCCTTGCTGAATAAAAGTGTTTTTCTTTTCTTGAGCAGTAAATCAGCATATTTCTGAAGATCATGTGACTCTGAAGACTGCAGTAATGATGCTGAAAATACAGCTTTGATCACAGAATAAACTACAGTTTAACACATTCACATAGAAAACAGCTGTTTTAAATTGGAATAATTGCTGTTTTTACTGTATTTTTGATCAAATAAATGCAGCCTTGGTGAGCATTTAAAAAAAAAAATCTTCAAAATCATAACTGATTCTTTCACTATAAAGAATGTGATTTTTGTTGTAAGTACTCTCTGTCTATCAGATGGCAGGTCAAGTTGGAAAGAGTCAGACTCCTCAGTTTAACATGGGAGGTTTCAGCTCCGCACCTACTTCCTCCACTTCCTCTTCCTTTTGCCAGATGGGCGGGGCTTCTGCTTCAATGGCCAACGCATCAAATTACCCACAAATAAACAGTCACAGCAACCCTTCAACTAATGGATTCAGTAAATATTTTACAGAATGTTTTTAATATTGAACAGTTTTTCCTGTTCCAGCGCTCAGTTTTGCTCTTGCTCTTTCGTTCAGGCGATATTAATCAGATGGGAGCGCAGTTCAGCTCCAGGCCAGCAGAGGGAGTGTCAGGGTGGCAGCAGTGGCCAAATCAGCCACACACACAAGGCCCTGCAGACACACACCAGCAGTCTCAAAACAGCCAGCCAGAGATGTTTCAGGTGAGTGGAGCCGACACAACCAGTCATGTTTGTGTGACATTTGCTCAAATTAAATGAAAATTTGCTAAAAATGCACTCACCCTCAGTCCATCTAAGATTAGGATGAGTTTGTTTCTTCATCAGGTTTATAGAAATGTGTCTCTGCATCAGTGTCTCAGCAATGGATGCTCACTATCACGGTTTTAGGGTCACGGTTTCGGTACAGTTCGGTATGTTTAGAGAAACACTATACTGTCAAATAACAAAGAAAATAAGAATAATCTAACTACAAGCAACAGCGCAAATAATAATACAATAGAGTAAAGAGACAAAATACACAGTGATTTACAAGGTTTTTTTAGGTACAGCAATCGAATAAAGTAATCAAATGTAAAACAGAATTGCATATTTGACTGTATAAATTAAAGATTAATCTTAAAGTTACAAAAGCAATTCAATCAAGAGCAGTGAGTGATTTCTTTGTTGCTGTTTGATTAATATTAAGAGTGCTGTCACTTTAAGAGAATGCACTGATCCAGTACGTTCAGCCGGCTATGTCTGCTATAGGATACTTGTGAATTTGTCCATTCAAACACAAAACTTCAGAGAGAGCTTAATATTTGTGCGGTTCTGATGAGCGCACGCACAAATCTTTTCACTGCGTGCCGAGCTCGCGTCCTCTGGCTCTTAAATGTTTAAAGTGGCAAAGCTTACAAGAGTTTAGTTTAAACACAGATATTAACGTGTGCTGTTCAGGTCTCACCGGTGCGTGTGCTATCAGCACCGGGTGATGATGACGGAATAAATGCTCATAATCCAGCATACGGCACTCGCATTGAACAAGAGTGAATGCTTTGTCCACTTTTTTTCTTCTGTTCATCGCTGTTGTAATGTACTGGGAAGCCAGAATACGCATTAACAGAAACATGCATTAGCCGAACCCTGTTTGTTTTATTATTATTATTATTTAGTCATTTAACAGACACTTTTATCCAAAGCGACTTACAAATGAGGACAACAGAAGCAATCAACTGTAGTATTAAAACAACTAAAAACAGATCCAAAACTAAAAGCTAAAACTTTATAAATACTACCTATACACATTTTAAAAATAAACAAATTAAATAAAAATGACAAATGCATACAACAAAAATTCAAAACTTAACATTTAAATGAAAAAAAGCTAAAAACAAGTATAATAATGATTCTAACATAACACTAAGCCAACCACCAAAAAAACAACTATATATATATATATGTATATGTACAACCACACACACACACACACACACACACATATATATATATATATATATATATATATATATATATCCATTTATAAATTCAGTATATATAATTTCATTTCTATTTAGTTTGTTGAAATATTAAAATAACTCAAATTAAATAAAACTAAAACTTAATAAAAATAAATTCAGACATTATTTAACTAAAATTAAAATAGATGATAAATACAAATCACGACAGTATCTCAGTAATCCTAAGAAATAACACTGAGCCGAACACACTTGATAAAAACAACAACTTATACATACACACAGTAAGAAATGGTTATAAAAACTGAAACAAGTTCTAGAAAAGGGGAGAAATCAAAAGCGATACTTTTTTACAAAGTATCTATCATTATTTTTTACTTGTTTTACGTGTTATTTATAACAAGCCATATTGCACATGCGTTGTCAGATTTAAGTTGAGCTAGCGCGTGCCGAACCGTGTGTGGAGAGACATTCGGTTCAATGTCTTTTCCACAAACCGAGCCACCCCTAGTTAGTTTATATTAATGTTTCTAATTTGAGTGGTACGGGTAGGTTTTCACAGGAAATTCGAGCATGGCACTGCGTCATTACGTCTGTAAACATGAAGAAGTTGTCCCATCTAGAAGGCTATCGCATGTGAGGATCCTGCATTTATAGCCTTTTCTCACAGCAGCTAGAGTAATTCAATGTATCATTTTGATGGCAGATTGTGATCCAGAAAGGATTGTGTGTTTATGAAACACGCGTGAATGAAATGAAATTATATTCCAGGTTTTAAACGTGCTTCTGACTACAGATATCCTGGGATTACACAAGATTTGTATTTTAAAGAAAACCAGTTCGAAGGAAGATTAATTTGCTTTTTGGGTTGCTTTTTCTAATACACACTATACTCACTATAGTCACGCAATGCTGGTGTTGTTAACATTAATCATTTGAGAATAAAGTATAACCATAATAATAATTTGCAGGGTTTGATGTGATACGAGCTAACCGATCGTTAGATTTAACCACCATTGGTAGCGTGATTTATGGTAATGCTTTTTTCCTCAGTTGGTCAGAACAAACGTGGCAGACTTGTTACTTGTTCAGATGACAATATACGGTGAAAATTCTTATTTGGGTCATATATTCCAAGACATAGGCTAGAATCTGTGATTACGAAGTGTTTGATTCACAAACATTGTGGTGACTGACAGCTACACATTCACCTCAAAACATTAGATTCATCCGTGCTGGAGCCGTGCCGGAGTACACACCACGTAATAAAGATAATTCTGCCCCTGGCTGCAATACCAGGTTTTCAACAGAGATGGCGACAAAAAGGCAAAATTTACGGACTGCAGCTTTAACATCTGGAGAAGACAAAAGCTGAAACAAATCCATCATTAGGGATTTTTTCACTAAAATACAGTAATCCATAATAACGCTTCCTCCAGTGAAAAAGTCCACATCAAAATCCAGACACATATTTGTTTAGAGCTGTTTTGGCATGTAAACGCTGCTTGATCTGCAGATTTCTCTCCTGATTCAGACCAGAACACCTTTTCACTGAGGAGGCGTTATTATGGATTATGGACTTATGATTATTTAGTTAAAAACGTCTTAATGGTGGATGTGTTTCAGCTTTGGTCTTCTCCAGATGTTAACTGATGGACTGGAGTGGTGTGGATTATTGTGATGTTTTTATCAGCTGTTTGGACTCTCATTCTGACGGCACCCATTCACTGCAGAGCATCCATTGCTGAGACACTGATGCAGAGACACATTTCTACAAACCTGATGAAGAAACAAACTCATCCTGATCTTGGATGGCTGAGGGAGAGCACGTTTTCTGCTAATTTTCAGTTTTGGGTGAACTATTCCTTTAAAAGAGTATACATTCTGTCATCATGTGCATATGATCTTCTGGTCTTCTGTGGAACAAACATTGACCGAATTGTCGTTCTGCATGGTTTATTCTTTTAACATCCCTCTCTCTTTCTCTTCTTCAGGATGTGATCTCCATGTTGGATCAAACCGGCGGCTTCAGCCATGATGATTTCGTCGAGATGCCCATGTTTCCTCCTTTCCCCGAGTGATCCCGCTTCCAGTCCCTTCCTTCACTCCCTGTCGCTCTCTCACGCGCCATTTCTTACTCTCTTAACCAAATCGATGGCAGAACTGAGGCACAGAGGCGTCTGAAAAAGAGTGAGACTGATGCATTGCGAGAATGGAAGTTATAAGCCATAATGTGAGGATACAGTGTAGCGCACAGACAGACAGGCTTCATTCAAATGTGTTCACTTTAAAATCACGCACAAGTACACACTTTGAGCACAAGCGGTCTCACACTGTCTGCCGTACACGCACATGCTTTGATTTATGAGATGTTGACACACACACACAAAGGCAGTCTGCTCTGTCTGTCTCTGACTGTGATTGTGTACCGATTGCACTGCTTTTGACCCCAATGATGAGAGGAGTCTTGAGTTTGGCCTCAGAGAGTTGCTGTGACTGTGTCAGTCGGGTTTATTGTTGTCTGTAACACAGAAGCTGCAGCTTGTTTTCTTTTTTTCTTGCAGCTTTTTCTTTTTTTCATTCATAACTTGGAATTTGAATCTCATTGATTGTAATTGAATTGGCTTAACAGGATGTTGAATTTGAAAGACAGGAAGATGAATTCCAAATTTACCGAATTGGAATTTCGCATTTTAAATAAACATTGATTCTTGACATCATCTAATGTAATTCAAATGTTTTTGAAAACTACTTTGAAATTTGATTCCATTTTAAATGTTAGTAACACTTTATTTTACAGTGTCCTTGTTACACATCACATGTACTTACTGTAATAAATTACGCATAATACCATGCATTTAACCCTAAAAAGACCCTAACATTAACCCTATATTAACCCTAATTAGTATTACTCAGTACTTCAATGTAATTACGCTGTAAGAAGGACTGCTTAAAATGAAGTGTATCCTTGCTTCCTTGATCTGTTCTGCATCCTGTGTGCTACCTCAGTTCAAATTCAGATGTGTAATGCCCCGGCTTGGGTTCATGTTGGTGCAGTAACACACGCTGATGCAGTAAAACTCCTCTGATCGATTCTGCAGCTTTATCTGTAAAGTTGAGATGGACAGGTGCATCTGTGCCGGTGATGAGCTTTCACTCAGGCATGTTTTTGTGAACGCAATGAAAAAGATTCAAATCAAGCAATAACGAGCAGGATCTGTGTCCTTTAAAGCCATTTATGTTGCTATCCTAATTATTGTTATCATAATGTCTTGTTTTAATATAAAGAGAACCCTTTAATGCTTCATCTGCCCGTGTTTGCCGGCGGGCTTCATCTTTTCATGTGTTCATTTGGAAATCGTCTTGTACAGAGAATATTCCAGAACTTCTATTGGCGGGGTTGATTATTGTTCATTTTCTTTAGATCGAAAGCTTTTTAATGAAAAGTATGATGTTTGCTTTTGAATGTGGGTGTGTCTGTCTTTTTTCAGTACTTTTGTGCATTAAATCGAGTGCTCGTGTCACTCTTTTCCCGGCTCTAGTGTTTTTTTTCTCCTATATTTTCACACAGTTTTGAACAGCAATTTGTGTACAACATAGAAAAATATATGTATGTATATGAAATATTAAAGAGAACTGTTTGCATTTTTTGTATTAAATTGCTATTGTCAAAAAAAATCTTTGTTGGGACCTTTATTTGAACTGTGGACACTCTTTGGTGAGTCTATGAATACAGTACAGTATATCCTGTGTACAGTACATTACCTTTCAATTAGCCATTTTATAATGCATAAAAACAAAAGCAGTATATTATTATGATTTCTGAAGATCATGTGACACTGCAGACTGGAGTAATGATGCTGAAAATACAGCTGCAGATCACAGAAATTAGTTTAACAAATATTCACATAGAAAACAGCTGTTTTAAAGTGTAATATTTCGCAATATTGCTGTTTATTTTTTCTTTAAATAAACACGGCCTTGGTGAGCAGAAGAGACTTTTTTAGTCATTTTTTCAACCCCAAATGTTCTGCACTGGATTCTTATTATTCTGGCAGCAACACTGGTGTTTTTGTCATAATGCTACCAAATCATGGCTGTGTAACTTTTGAAGATTTTTTTTGAAAAGGAGATTCAGTCTTGCGCTGTCGTTTTATACCCATGCTGCGGGGCGGGGTGCGCGTGGCTAATCACGCGCACTAACTGTCATTGGCTTGTTTTGTTAACACTATGACGTAAAGTCGAACGTGACTGACTGAAAGGGAACCTTAGATATCTGTGGAAACTTTCCATTCCATTCTTCAAAATGGAAAAAGATCTTTTAGATTATTAAAATGTTCTAAAATGGTTCTGTTAAGATTCTAATTTCTTTGGAGAACCAAAAATGGTTCTTCAAAACCCATTTGGAACCTTTTTTTTTAAGAGTGTAGTTCATGGGTCAATCCTTGTAGTTTTCAGTTTCCAGCTCCATCACCACCTGCGCTTCACCAGTCTGTGTCCCGATCCATCGGTCTGAGATCTGTCAGTGCTCAGCTCGCCCGTCGCTGGTAACACATGAAGTGCCCTCTGAAGCAGCCTAAAGGGGGGTTTTAAGCCATATAAGGCCTGATTGTTACCAAACTCCTGTTTAACTATTCATCGTGGACACAGGTGCCAAGTGTTGGTGTGTATGTCTCTCAGGCCAAAGGAAGACATACTAATACCTGAGATAAGAGAACACGTATCCCTGACCGACGACTGCAGGGTGAGCCAGCGCCACGATCAAGGCATTTCTTTCGAACAACTTCATTCAGCATTGGTTGAGAATGAAAATTCGAGGTCAGAATCAATTGTATGCAGTTTAGCAGCTCAGTTTATTTTCAAACGCACATTAAGTCTCAAACAGATGAAGAGCAGAGCTGGAATGTGAAACTCATCTGATACAGAGCTGTTTTACGCCGACAGAAGCACAACACCGGTGACTAGGGCTGCTTTTGACGAGAACAACTGGGAATGTAAGGGAAGAAGTCCCATTTGGACAATGCCATGACCAAATCCGGCTCATATCTTGGACGTTTATCACTATATATCATGTGCTTGTCACTCGGTGAAGGTTTGACTCACTAATAGAGTTGAGTCCTTCAATAATCATGGACCTGCCTCTTCCGATGTCTCCACTGGATGTTGATGTGGATTTGGGCTTCGCTCTCTTCTTCTTGGTCCTGCTGTGTTTGTTTCTGTTGGTTACAATGGTCCGCTGTGCTCAGATGGTTCTGGATCCGTACAGCGCCATCTCTGTGTTCACCTATCAGGAGGAGGAAGAGGAGGGATGAAGGTTATTGAGAACCATTGGACTGTAGAAGAACTTTAAAACAGATGCTTCTGGAAACACTCAGAGAACACAAGTGGAAACATCTACACTTTCTCTGACCCTCATTGTGTGGAGACGCTTGGATTTCATTGGAACTCATCCGGGAAAAGGGATCTGAGTGTCATTATGAGATCTCATTACCACCAGGACTCATCACTGAGTGCAAATAAATCAACAAACCTGTGTGTGAATGACAGGACTCTGATGAGAGTGTCCTACAGAGGGGAGTCACAGAATAAATGTGTCTCACTGAATATTCAGACTTCTATTTGTGGTTCAGTGAGTCTTAACTGTAATAACTGTAGTGCCGTGAAACTAAAAACCACAGGATGGATCCGGTTACACTTTTACAGCTGATCACATGGCAATGTTCAAAATGTGAGCTTTACGCATTCTGAACATCTGAAATGCTTTGAATTGGGTTTGAATAAGTGTTATTTTTAAATATCTCCATTACATTTTTGTAAGTTGTTTTGAAGCATCTGCCAAATAAGATATTTTAATTAGTTAATGTGCATGCATTAGTTTATGCTTGCTGATTAGCAGTTAAATAATAAATTGCGGTTTTACCCTAAAAAACAGTATGATGGTGTTTTTTTTTTTGATAAATATAACTGTTTTTCTTTTATAAAAATGTGATTGCAGTCATTAAATATGGTGAACAGTCTTCAGTGTCACATGATCTTCAGAAATCATTCTAATATACTGATTTATAATCAATGTTGGAAACCGTTGTGCTTCTTCATATTGTTTTGGGGACCTGTGATATTTTTTTTAGGATTCTCTGATTAATAAAAAGTTAAAAAGAACAGCATTTGTTTAAAAACATAAATGTTGTGTTACAATATACAATGCTATTCAAAAGTTTGGGGTCAGTACATTTTTTTTTTTTTTTGTCCCCAGTATATTATTATGATTTCTGAAGACTGCAGTAACTGTGAACAGGTGTCTTTTATACAGGCAACTTCAGAAAACACATGCAAATAGAAAAAGCAACAGCAAATCAAGAAAACATCTTCATCAGTTTGACAGCAGGTGCTTTAAAAACACACACTGTACCTTCAGCCAATCCGCGTTGAGAACGAGAAAGTGCTTTCAAACGAAAGATGGATGTTATATACTTTAAAACTTTTGAAATCCTCTAGATGAAGCTAATCATATCAGTGTGTTGTAAAGCACACACACAGCGTGTGTGTTGTAAAACTGAGGAAGTTGTTTTTTAATTTGCAGGTGTTTTTTTCTATTTGCAGCGCGTTGAGCTCTCTCGGCCACCGTATTGTGTGTGTGTATACATATTTATAAATGCACGCACGCACACACACACACACACACTATTTATTTAAGTAAAATGACTATGGCAAAATTATGTTATCATATATTAACGTTTGCTATTATAAATTGAAAAATATTATAGAAAATCGAATTTCTATACATCAAAACTCATTACGCTCTGTCCGAAACAAGAAGACTTTTAATGTGAAAAATAAATATTATATATAAGGACTTTTATTCTGAACAACGTGTAATGGCAGCAGCAGCAGCAGCATGAACACATGGATAACACACTGATATGATTAGCTTCATGTAGAGGATTTCACAAGTTTTAAAGTATATAACATCCATCTGTCGTTTGAAAGCACTTTCTCGTTCTCAACGCGGGTTGGCTGAAGGTACAGTGTGTGTTTAAAGACTGAACTGTTGTAATGTGAGTGTGCTCGCGACTGAAGGTCACGATGTAACTTTAGATGTTATATCTGATCTCTATAGCATGGCTGTGTTTGGAGGAGTGTTGAGGTCCTCGGCTCGACTCTTCAGCACAGGTGTGTGAACCATCCTCTCTCTCTCTCTCTCTCTCTCTCTCTCTCTCTCTCTCTCTCTCTCTCTCTCTCTCTCTCTAATGTGTGGGATGAGAGTAATCTGTGGGTGTTGATCACACAGGCGCTTGTGCTAGAATACGAATGCACGCGATTCCCAAACTGAAGCAGGTGGACCGATGGACGGAGAAGAGGAGCATGTTCGGAGTCTACGACAACATCGGGATCCTGGGTGAGCTGCATTAAAATACAAGCTATTTGGGCTTTATATTTCAGTAGAGAATGAATTTGGCTTTCTTACATTTGTTTCCAGTGCAGCAACAGACTAACAACCAAAAACAATTTATTTTTTTTTGAACTGAACTCAACAGATAATGAAACTGAATTCTAATTCTCCTTAAATGGTCTCAATTTGGAGTAAACTTTGAGTTTAAAAGTTTATTTTCTTTCTTTTTATATGCTGTTTTTGATATTTGGTATATTGCAAGTGAGTCAGTTTGTCTCAACACAAAACTCGTAACAAAATTTGTACAGTCTGCATATGTGTGTCAAAACTTTGCATGCATATTAATTACCCTAAATGAGAAATATTAAAAAATAAACAGTTTGAACAGGTCAAACTGAACCTGACACTACAAAAAAAGTTAAAAATGGTTTTTACTAATCCTCATTGATTAATCAAACTACCGTACTGTAATAAAAGCATGCTGTAGGAAATCTACATCTCATCTTTCATAATTTTGCCAATATTCATTGTGTATTCATATTTTTACGCTCAAATCAATTAGAGACCAAATGTGAACACACAGTAAAGATACAGTAATTAAAATATTAAATATAATGAAGACAATTTTACTAAATGAACATTTATATGCATGCACCAAAATAAAATGCAAAGCAAAAATGTATTAAATTATTAGATATTAACTTGTATGTAAAATGCCTCACAGAAAGTTCCATGAAATCACTGTATTTTGAACTGATTCATTCTGACTCGTACTAATCGCTCTCTCCGGTTCTAATGGATCTCATTGTGCAACTGGGGTTTAAATTAGAGATGTGATTAACGCTCTTAAAACTGGAAATCATAACACAAGGATTGAACACAAAAATGACCTACCAGGAGAGTCTTTGGGAAACATAATGGATAAATATTTAATTACAATCACCACAATATTCATATCACCAGCAATTAATTTTCTAAATCTTCTATCAGCACTAGGCTGTATTGTCCATTGATCAGCATTACTGGGTTTGACTGCAGGAGATTTTAAAGCTCATCCGAAAGACTTGATCAGAGGACCGGTGTGGCTCAGAGGCTTCAGTGGAAACGAGCTCCAGCGGCTCATCAGGAAGAAGCGGATGGTGGGAGACCGAATGATGACCGAGGACAAGCACATCCTGGATAAGAGGATCAGCTTCCTGTACCGCCGCTTCAACAGATACGGCAAACACCGATAGCCTCGACGACAGCCGCCTCCTTCGTTTGCACTGATGTGGAATTCAATGTGTGTCAAAAGCTGCAGTTTCATTCATTAAACTGTAAAAAAAATCCTTAATGTCGTCATGATTACAAAAGACTGACTTCAAATACTGAAGAGTTACATTAAAAAAGATTTATTTAAAAAAAAAGTCATAATTTTGCAATGAAAAAATTCTTATTCATCCCAGAAAAAGAGTTGAGTGATGTCCCGCATGCTGATGAGCCTCAGTGAGACAGTGAACTAGGGCTGGAGAATCCTGTGAACGGACCCTCGGTCATGACCGGACGCTCCGACTCCATCTGACAGGAACAGCCAAAACACACACACCTTAAGACAAGCGTCACTATCACTACTGCTTACAATTTTGGTTATGGATACTGTAGCGTTTGTGCTCCAGTGATTCATCAAATCAGAGGAGAGGGACGTTTTAAACAGAGTTATTGGAGATGTATGGGATTCAGCAGTGCACATTTCTACTGACATGAACGTGCATGAAAATAAACATGGGCAGTTACTATAACTGGAAATCCTTTTCTAAAATGACATTTAATCTCTGTGGAATATAATTTTACATTTATGGATCATTTGTCACTGATACACTGCTGTTTGGGGGTCAGTAAGATTTTTTTTTTTTTTTTTATAAATTAATACTTTTATTCAGCAAAGACCCATTAAATGATCAAAAGTGACAGTAAAGACATTTATAAAGTTACAAAAGATTTCCATTTCAAATAAATGGTATTCTTTTGAAATTTCTATTCTTCTGTGAATCCTGAAAAATTAAATGTTTCCACAAAAATATGAATGTTTTCAACATTGATAATAATCAGAAATGTTTGTTGAGCAGTAGATCAGTATATTATAATGATTTCTGAAGATCATGTGACACTGAAGACTGGAGTAATGATGCTGAAAATACAGATTTGATCACAGAAATAAATTACAGTTTAACAGATTCACACAGAAAACACGTTTTTAATTGCAATATTTTGCATTTTTACTGCATTTGTGATCAAATAACTGCAGCCTTGGTGAACAGAAGCAAACTGAGTAGTGAAGGATCAGTAATTACTGGGTATCTACAGTGGTGTGAGAAAGTGCTTGCCCCCTAAACCTAATAACTGGTTGGGCCACCCTTAGCAGCAACAACTGCAATCAAGCGTTTGCCATAACTTGCAATGAGTCTGTTACAGCGCTGTGGAGGAATGGTCCACTCATCTTGGCAGAACTGTTGTAATTCAGCCACATTGGAGGGTTTGAGCATGAACCGCCTTTTTAAGGTCATGCCACAGCATCTCAATAGCATCTCAAACACTTTCACACAGGGCCACGTGGGTTTGGATTTCGTTTTCCCTTCATAAAAAAAACCCTTAATTTAAAAACTGCATGTTGTTTACTTGTGTTATCTTTGATTAATATTTAAATTAGTTTGATGATCTGAAACATTAAAGTGTGACAAACATGCAAACAAATCAGGAAGGTGGCCAACACTTTTTCACACCACTGTATTTAAACCGATGTGGTGGGTGTCTCATACCTGTGCGTCTCGCTCTCTGTCCTTTGGGACCCGGTGTCTCTTTTTCTTTGGTCCAGCTGCTGACTGATGAGGAAACGTTGGAGAAGAGCCGTCTTCATCAGCACCGACAGCTGAATCTAAACCAGCCTTCCCTTCATCCTGTGTGAACACATCGAGTGTTTAATGTGTCATCAGCCACTGATGTGGACGACACTCTCAGAACAAATAGATTCATTACTATCAGAGACCATTTAACAGTTTAAATGAAGCTTGAGTTGTGGATCATCAGCGTGTTTCTCACCTCCAGTGTGATGGTGAGCTGTGCCGTCCTGTAATCATCTCCATACGAGTCCAGAGTCTTCATCAGAAACCTGACACACACACACACACACCTGTTAGACACACTATCAAGTGTACCAAATGAGAGGTTCACTGTATACTTTACAATATTAGTTGAGTTTTTATGTAAATTGACGTGTACCTGAAATATTTTTAAAAAAATGGTTATTATCAGTACTAGCAATTGTTGGGCTGAATTTATGTTGGACTCGTGGATATTTTTATTTCTAATTCTAAATAAATAAATAAATGCCTTCTAATTCTTGGCACTTCATTTTATTATATTGGGAGAATATTAATTGTAAAGTAAGCATTTGAATAAAATGTTTAAAAGTTAATGGAATAAGTTAATGTTATTTATTGGTAAGATAACCAAATTATTGATCAACTAATCAGATTTATCAGGTGGCAAACATGCTGTTAGATTAATAAAAATATAATTATTTAAGGGAAGGGAAAGGGAAGTGGTGTGTGGCCATGTATAGTGACCCATACTCAGAATTTGTGCTCTGCATTTAACCCATCCAAGTGTACACTCAGTAGTGAACACACATCCGGAGCAGTGGGCAGCCAATGCTGCGGCACCCGGGGAGCAGTTGGGGGTTCAGTGCCTTGCTCAAGGGTCTCACCTCAGTCGTGGTATTGAGGGAGGAGAGAGTGCTGGTTATTCACTCCCCCCACCTACAATCCCTGCCGGACCTGAGACTCAAACCCCCGACCTTCGGGTTACAAGTCCAACTCTCTATCCATTAGGCATAGTTCACCCAAAAATGAAAAGTAGCTGTAAATGTGCTCCTCCTCTGGCCATCCAAGATCAGGATGAGAGTGTTTCTTCATCAGGTCTGTAGAAATGTGTCTGCAGTGAATGGGTGCCAGCTGATGGACTGGAGTGGTGTGGATTATTGTGATGTTTTTATCAGCTGTTTGGACTCTCATTCTGACGGCACCCATTCACTGAGGGTGAGTACATTTACAGCTACTTTTAATTTTGGGGTGAACTATTCCTTAAATCAACAGAAAAATGAATCATCAGTAGCAGTGATAGTTATAGTTGTACCTTCTTTCTTTCCTCAGCTGGCGTGTCAGTCTCTGCACCTGGTGAAGCCGTCCCAAAATCTTCTCATTTACCTGAGAACAGGTTCATATGACATTTGGTCAAGAATCTTCATGCTGTGATAAAACTGTATGTATTTTTTCCATGGAACACAAAAGGTGAATTTGTGAAGAATATCCTGACCACTCTTTTTCCATTTTAGATTCAAAAACTGAGCTTTTAGTTTTTCACAGAAGAGTTTCATACAGTTTTTGAACACGAGTGACGGTGAAGCCATTCCTCTACTCTACAGTAAATCTGTTCACCTGTTCGATCTCTTTGCACCTCTTGCTGAGAGCGTGATACTTGCTCTTGTCCAGCTCTCTCCTCTCATCTTCTCCGTCCTGTGCGGGGCCCGCCGGGGCCCCATCGTTATCCAGGAGCTCAGTGCCGCTGGGGCCCAGCTCCACGCCACCCGTCTCCAGCTCTGCTTCCAGAATGTGATCCCCGAACAGAGGAGGCAAAGCCAGACCTGAGAAATCCTCCATCATCTGAAGCACAGACACACACAACAGAGCACACAGTATTAACTTCATATAGTTAATATAACAGCATATGCTAATGATCTTACTGATTAAACACAGACTAAGCAGCTTTCTATGAACACACATGGAGCGTTTCTGTCCTGCAATATGAGTATGAATAAACCGTTTTAATGATCTGAATTCAGTGCTTACCTTTAGTTAGTAATATTGCTAGTAATATTGTAAAGAGCCATACATGATTCAGTCAGTTTATTATAAATCCCGCAGGTATGTTTTCTACTCCTCATCAGTGCCGTCTATACATAATTTAAACGATACACCTAACAAAAGCAAGAATTAGCCTGTTTCATATGATAAAATAAAAGTAAACATCTACATTGTCATGTACACTGCAACTTTCTAAACAACGAGACGCGTTTTAAATACGTCATTGACCGCTCAGCCAATCCAAAGCGAATGCGTCACCAACATTTGACCTAGAACTACAATTCCCGTGAGACAGGACTACAGAAGCAAACATGGCGGCCGGTGAGTATATTTCTGCGTGTTAGCTGCCTGAAAGATGTGTTTTAGTTTAGTTAGGCTCGATCGTATTTACAGAAATAGAATCAACAGGCAGTTCATGAGAGCTATTGCAATATATTCGCGTGCTGAAAATAATGCTTGTATAATGTGCGAATACGAGAATGACCTTGGTCTCATGCTAGCTGTCAACATGAACATATGATCACTTTATTATGGCCGAATCTTGTAGCGTGGTATTCTGAGAAGCACTACTGTGGGGTATGATCTTCTCTCTGTAATGAACTGTTGTTGTTTCTGTAGTTGGCAGGTTTGTGAAGAACGCGTGGAATAAAGAGCCTGTGATCACAGTTTCCTGTGGAGTCGGATTGCTGGGTGACTGAGATATTAATGCATCACATTATGGATCTTCATCTTCCTGCTTTATGAATCTAACATCTGTATTGTGTTTCAGCTTGTATTCTGCCGGCTGTGAGTCCTTTAACTAAATACACAGGCATGATGAACCGAGCTACTCCCTACAATTATCCAGGTATATATCCTCATGCAGTGTACATATATCCTCAAAAATATTCATGGCTACATATATGTTTGGGCTTAATATTTATTGTGTGTGTGTGTGTGTGAGAGAGAGAGCCTGCAGCACAAAAGCAGTCATGAGTAACAGGTATATTTGTAGCAATAGCCAACAATACATTGTATGGGTCAAAATTATACATTTCTCTTTTATGACAAAAATCATTAGGATATTAAGATCATGTTCCATGAAGATATTTAGTAAATTTCCTACTGTAAATATATCAAAACTTAATTTTTGATTAGTAATATGCATTTCTAAGAACTTCATTTGAACAACTTTAAAGGAGATTTTCTCAATATTTAGATTTTTTTGCTCCCTCAGATTCCAGATTTTCAAATAGTTGCATCTCAGCCTAATATTATCCTATCATAACAAACCATACATCAATGGAAATATAATTTATCAGCTTTTAGATGATGCATAAACCTCAATTTCAAAAAATTGACCCTTATGACTGGTTTGTGCTCCAGGGTCAGATTTGCTGATTTGCAGCTTAATTATTTTCAATTATTATTTCTGCTCAGTTATTCATAATGGGTCACACACACACACACATATATATATATATATATATATATATATTTAATCTTTGAGATACTATTAGTTTTTAATATTTAGAATTTTCGTTTTAATTTAAAGTTATTTTAAAGAAAGTAATTTTGTTGTTTTTATCAGTTTTATTCATTTTTGTTTTTTTTTATATCTACATGTGTATGTATAGTTTTTATTAATTTTATTCCAGTTGTTGTTATTTTAGTACATAAAGTTAAACTAAATTAAAATGGGAGCCAGCTGAAATAAAAGGTTTTGTATATTTTATTTCTGTGAACATCAAAAGAGTTTTTGGTTTCAGATTTAGTTTTAGTTAGCTGAAATAACCCTGGTTTGTATTATTACTATATTTATTGATGAATGTTTTGGTCATTCTCAGATGTTTTAATGAAAAGCTTAAGCTCAGTGTTTAATCTCATCATGAATCAGTAATTAGCAGGTTAAAGTGTTCGCTCTCTTCTCTCTTCAGTTCCAGTCCGAGATGATGGAAACATGCCAGACGTTCCAGCGCATCCCAGCGACCCTCAGGGGAACAACCTGGAGTGGCTGAGAAACCTGTGAAAGCCCTTCAGAGTCCTGTACAGTCTTTACTTCAATAAAAGCTCTTATTTAATTATCCTCCTGTTTTTATTTGATACTGTAGATTAGTTTAGTCTTTCACCAAATAGACTTGCCATATCAGTAATAAACACCAGTCGTATCTTTTATTCTGCTACAGTTTTGTAACATTCATTGGCTTTCATCCTAATTGTTTGTGTATAGAGACTGAAACCAGTCCAAACCACAGAGATTAACTTTGTTTATTGAAGTTCATTTAGGAAAAAGAAGAAGAAAGGCTACACAGTTATCATGAAGTTAAAGCATTCAAGAGTCCAGAATATCAGAACACGATGGTTTTATATCTCGAGGAAGTCTGTCAGATGGCTGCATGTAAGCATTTAATAATCAAAACAGCCAGACTGAGTTGTGCAGTATAGTCCTGCTTTAAATGCGTGTTCGGTGTTCTCTGGGATGTTTAATAAAAGTACAACATGAGCAGCTCAACCGTGATTACATTAAACTCACAGACTAACATGCAGCGGCGTCCAACAGTCTGAGATGCTTTTCATTTCCACTTGGAAACACAGTCTAGGATTTCAATGAATTTAATACAAAGAAATGATCATTAATCAAGTTTAAATGAGTGTTTTTGATCATGTGACCAGCCACTCAAGCACAAGGTGCTCTTGGATCATCTCAGATGATGATGAGAACATGATCAAATATCAAATTCATGTTAATTTTAATACTACAATTATGATACTTTATGGAAAAAAAAGTTCTCAGACTTTTGGGCTCACTGTATTACAGTATATCATTATATTGGCATATATAAGGTTGGAGATTAACCTTTTAGCATTATTTTCATTTCAAGACATCTTTATAATAGAAAAAGTTAATAAATGAAGGCATCAGAGCAAACTGACCTGGAGTGGAGAAATAATTCAAATATTTGTAAACAAAGGTCTCAGCACTAATAATTAGTTAGATTGGTTTCAGTGTAAAATCTCACAACGATAAGCAACTCTTCAGACAATTCAGAAATGATTTAACACACAAACTCAAAAGTAACATTCTTTTGGTTAATTTCAAACCACTGGACATAAACATCTTTAAGTCTTCTGTCCCATATATGATAATGGTATAAAAGTGTTTTTCACCGTCTTTCTCATCTACAGCTACAGCACTTCAGCACAGTCACGTCCTCCAGCACGTCTACACTTTCCAGACCTTCTGTCACGTCTTCAGATCTCACTCTTAGCCTTCACATCCCTCGCCCAACTCAGGACTACAAGCTTTAGTTTTACAGATCTGGGGTTAAACACATACATGAGACAGATGGAAGCGGGGCAAGAGACCAGAGCTGAGAGCCTCTTCACGTCACTCTTTCACAAACACTACGCTTTTCCAAAATCATTTCTAACTCTTTCAAAAGCCTGTCTATATATAATTATACTCCATTTTCCATTCAGCCGAGTCCTGCTTTTGACTTCAACAATCAGTTCACCTGCTTCTCCCAGAATGCTCTAGGATACCTGGTCTTTATTCAATATTCAAAAAAATAAAATAAAGGTTTTAGGAGAAAGTATCTTGTTTTGTGTGGGAAGTATACTCAGGAACAATTCACCCCAAAATTGACAGCAGAAAAAAATGCTAGCATAATGACATAAGTGAGTAAATAACCACAGAATTCACATTTACAAAATTTGATTATGAGATGTGCATTTGCACACCAGAAAAAAAATTATATGTATATATATATATACTTGACGACAAGTAAATCTAAAATACTTCATGAAACTAAATTGTGAATCATCTCTACAAATATCAGTTGCCAAAAATTATGACAAGTTTCGTCATAAACTTCATTTTGTAATTGACTGATTCATTGTAAACATCATACATTACAGTAAAGGAATTAAAATACTGAAGAAACTGTTGTCCATAATATGGAATCAAATGTTAAAGGTCAGTTTTTTATGTTCTATCTCATATGCACTCATTCAAAATGCATAAAGTATGAAATATTTCAAAATGCATGAAATATTTCATTTTTCTGATCATGTAATATATATAGAATATACATTTGATCTGCTAAATTCTAAATGATCTAAATGCACTTAACTCTCTCATATTGGTTATTGTCTGAATGTGTTTTATTGCCTCTCAGAGGTTGGGTTATTCAGGGAAACAGAGGCATGAAGCACTCACAGGAGCATCTCTGGCTGTCAATCAAAGGCTCTACTGTATTAGAGGGGCGGAGCGATCATCGGTCACCGTCTTCCTGAGTCGAATATGAGCGAACGGGTTGATCCTGTGAAGAGGGGAAGGTTAATGAACTAACCCATGAGACACGGAGAGCTCTTCTGAACACAGATGACTAGCTTTACCTGGTGGGTGATGGAGGCGTCGAGGCGAAATCAGTCGACATCTGAGGAGCATGAAAACACATCAGTGTCAGCAGAATATAAACAATATTCTAAATACTTGCATGATTGAGTCAGAAAGAGAAATAAGTGAACATTTACAGTGAGAAAAGTAAAATCTTATATAAGAATCATCTTGAGACACTACAGGCATGCACTGCTCAGGTTTGAGATTCTGCTTCCATAACTTGTCTTTATTCAGATTATTGAATCAAAACATCCAAAACACACATTTAAAGGCATAGTTCATCCAAAAATTTCAATTCTGTCAATTTACTCAAAACCTGTATGAGTTTCTTTCAGCTGTTGGAGCAGTTGACGGTAGCCATTGACTTCCATAGTATGGAGAATTTTTTTTTTTTATATGGAAGTCAATGGCTACCGTCAACTGTTTGGTTTCCAACATTCTTCAAAATATATATTTGTGCTTAAAAATAAACACAAAATTCCCTATATAAAAACCTTTAACTCTAGATATCAACTAAATCAATGTTCAGACTTATGTTCTGGAACTGTATGCAAATCGGTGCGTGTTTAATTCACGAGTATCTCAACTGTAACATAACATTTAACATAACATTTTAGAATACAATACAAAAGAAATCTGCAGTACAAAATAAAAGTAGGCTACCTAATGTACTCTTTTTTTTTTTTTTTTACCCTATTCACCTGTAGTGTCTTAAAGGAAGAGTTCATCCAAAAATTGAAATTTGCGACAAATGAGACAAATCATCAAGACGTATGTAACTTCAAACTGTTGCTAAAATATGAGTCCATAATCCATAATAACGCCTTCCTCCAGTGAAAAGGTGTTCTGGTCTGAATCAGGAGAGAAATCTGCAGATCAAGCAGCGTTTACAAGCCAAAACAGCTCTGAACAAATATGTGTCTGGATTGTGATGTGAGAGACAACAGCAGATGCACTTTTTCACTGGAGGAAGAGTTATTATAGATTATGGACTTCAATGTTTTGAAGTTAAAAACATCTTAATGCTGGATGTGTTTCAGCTTTTGTCTTCTCCAGATGTTAACTGATGGACTGGAGTGGTGTGGATTATTGTGATGTTTTTATCAGCTGTTTGGACTCTCATTCTGACGGCACCCATTCACTGCAGAGCATCCATTGCTGAGACACTGATGCAGAGACACATTTATACAAACCTGATGAAGAAACAAACTCATCCTGATCTTGGATGAACTGAGGGTGATGACATTTACTACTTTTTAAAAATTTCATTCAAACTGTATAGTCACAGTGAAGGTGGTTTCTCTGACCCTCATCCTGCTGGTCTCGGGGTTCATCATGCTGTAGGGTCGCGGTCTGAAGGTGCTGATGCGCTGGGAAAAGACGCTCCTCTCGTCCTCGGAGTCAGGGCTGACCTGCGGCATCGGACCCACGGGGGGAAGTCTGTCTAACTGCCCCATACTGGTGCTGTTCACCTTCGACAGGGCAGGAGGACTGCAGCCGTGATGAGAGACACAGAGAGAAAGAGGGGAGTTATGGGAATGCAAGCCCTGCTGAGACAGCAGCAAGAGATTACTGTATGTCATTCAGACGGGGCTTTGTTTTTCCTGCAGACCTGAGATCTCGTCCGGGAGTGTTTGGGAAAGGCTGTGTGTAGGAGAAGGGAAACCAGCCTTTTCTATGAAGGAGAGTTCAGAACATCAGCATAACAATAAGACTGAATATCTGAGACACCATAAACCTAAACAGCAATAAGCTTTTAAAAGGCCTGTTCACACAAGTCCGAAATGGAAAGACTGGAAAAAAATAGCTGATGAAGAAAAATCCAGATGAAATAAAATGCACTGCAGTCAATAATGCTTATTAATGCACTCTGATAATATAGATTACAGTGTATTCAGACGCATGATCCCAAAGCTTGCACTAACTATCTCTCCCCACTGTTATCATTAACAAAAACTAAACCTATTAACAAATCTCAGTAAGTGAAATAAAACAGAAACAAAATAATATAAATATTACAAAATGATCTTAGTTAGCTATCCAAGCAACATTTCTAATTTTCTTTTAATTTTAAATTAATATTCATATTTTGTTTTAATCCTTTAATCTTAATCTATTTGAATCTTGGTTTAATTGTTGGTCTTTTTTATATATCTATTATGTTTTTTTTACATTTTAGTTTTAGTCATTTAAAGTACTTAAATTACTGAAATTAAAGTAAAAATTAAAATTCTTAAAAATGTAAAAAAAAAAAAAGCTAATAAAAATATTCCTTGAAAAAACTCAAACTAAAAGAAAATTAGAAATGTTGCTTGGCCAACTATTTGCAATTAAAATACGTGTAAGTAATACATTACTAAAACTAAAATACAAATGAATAAAAACTTAACAAAAAAAAAATAAAGTGACAAAAAAATTGGATCAAAAATGTTTACAAAAAATAAAATAAAACTGAATAACACAAATAATTTCAGAATATTACTTAATACTATATTAGTATATTAATAATACTAAAATAACACAGATCCTAAAGCAGAGCCTTGTCCATACGAATGCATACCCTTGGTGTGAACAGGCTTTAAACTTGCTTTATTAAAGGAAAATCTTGCTTTATGCCAAGCCATTGTAAAACAACCATATAAGCCTTGTTCAGTTCTGCACCACAAATCAGTACAAAAATGAGGCATAGCTAGTGTTTAATTGGCCCTGACTGAAAGGCTGGTGGTCAAATACCGTCCCGTCCGCTCGTTCTGGCCGTAGTGCCAGCCGTCTCTGGGTTCACTGATCAGCAGGGAAAGAGTGTCTCCAGGCAGGAAGGACAGCAGACAGGAGCTTCCTCCTCGGTCTCCAGGCTTCTCTCCCTCGCAGGAGTCTGGGGAGTGAGGGAACAGAGCCTCCACACGGGACGGGGCGCAGAGAGGAAGCACACGGGGAAGAGTCGAACCTGAACCATCACAACCATAACACACAGTTAATGCCTGGACACAAAAGAAGGAGAGCACAGAAAAAAAGACACAAAAATAAAATCTGAAGAATCTTCACATGGCAATCTCAGATGACGACTGTCAAGCTCAACACCCAAAAGGCCAAACACACCATAAAAGTGCCATAATGCTTTTGGGATTATAACTGGGAGCAGAGCGCACTGGTCATTTGGACTCGTTTTAATGGTGTTTTTGGTCCTTTTTGAAGCTTGACAGCCAACAATTCTCCTTTTTGTTCCATAGAAACATATGGAAACGTGCAAAGATATGGTGAAACAGTGTTTTTATTGTTCTAAAATTATTACAAAAAATATATATATATCACCTTAGCAACTAATCTAAATACAATAGTTTCAGTTTAAATAAATAAAAGTTTAAGTACACTGAAAAAAAATTATTAATTGAATTAACTCATTTTTTTTAAGGTAAGTGGTTGTAATCAATTTATTTTAGCTACATTTAAATAAACTAATTTAGTTGACTGACTTTCGATATATTTTTTAAAATGTAGCTAAAATAAATTTTTTGCAACCACTTACCTTAAAAAAATGTAGTATCATTTTTATTCAGTGTACTCAAATTACTAAAACTAAAGATAATAAATAGTTATAGATATAAATTAAAGCTAAATGGAAATAAGAAAAGTACACAATTACTAAAACAAACTAAAAATTAAAATTATTACATCTAAAATAAAAACAAATTCAAAATATTAATAAATACTATAATCGTATAAATAATATTAAAAAATAAAGAAATGTCTATATTATTTGACCTAAAAGTAAAACTATATTTCACATAAAAAGAAGCCTATTTTTTACATTATTATGTTTTACTTTTGGATTGTGGATTTTTTTTCCTTTGGATCACACACACACACACACACACACACGTTGGTTTTTGTGGTTTATGGGGACTCTCCATAGGCGTAATGGTTTTTATACTGAACAAACTGTGTGTGCTATTGCCCTACACCAACCCTACACCTAAACTTAGCCCTCACAGGAGACTTTTCAAAAAAACACCATTTGGTATGTTTTTTAAGCCTTTTGAATTACGGGGACATAGGCAGTGTCCTCATAAACCACCTTCATATTGTAATACCTCTGTCATACCTATGTTATTATACAAATTTGTGTCCTCATAAACCACATCAACATGCACACACACACACACACACACACACAAACACACACACACACACACACACACAAACACACACACACACACACACACACACACACACACACCCATGAATCCCTGGCGAGTATCGCTGGACTGTCTCCGGGGCAGAGGCAGTGTGGAGGTGGAGTAGAGATCGGGAGCAGCAGGACAGCTGGACAGCGCGCGGGACAGAGGGGTGCTGTGGGTGGAGCTGGGGGTGTGGCTAACAGTGGGAGGAGACTGACGCCCGGACACGCCCACTGCTGGCTGGGAGTGGGCGGGGTTTGCTGAAGAACCGGAGTGGGCGTGTCCATTACTGGAGGGGTTCTGTTGAGACTGCTGCTGCTGAGGACGACTGCTGCTGTCACCGTTCAACAGAGGCGGGACTTCCTGCACAGACAGCCTCTGAGAGAGCAGACCCAAATCAACCATCATTAGTTCTACAGCTAACTGGGAATTAGCTCCAGGCTACATCTAATTGGGGTTAATTGGGAATTCAACATTGATGTTATAAGAAATGCTTTTTCTGCAGCTTTTTTTGGGCCTCCTTTATTAATATCGATTGAAACAACACATGGAAAATGTGATACAAATTTTGTATTGATAACAAAATTGTGTCCTACAAAATACTACATAAGATTTATCAGTTGAGCATGTTTAGGAAAGAATTAGGTTGAACTTTTGAATTGAACTGGATTGTGTGGATTTGTTTAATCATATTTTATCATATACAGTATATATATATATATGTGTGTGTGTGTGTGTGTGTGTTCAAGATTATTTTATTTTACTTTGGAAGAATTTAGTGTATGATACAGCTGCATGTATTTGGTGTGCTTTTTTATTTTTACAACATCACTTTGAAAAGTAACGAACAATACAAAATACGATTATTTATTTATTGAGGAAAATATCATAAAATAACTGGTCTCAAATTTGTCACGCTCTAAATGAGAAAAAAACAAACTAAAGACAAACAAACAAAAAAAAGCACTGAAAGCATGTAATAAATGTTATAAAAGTACTGAAATGTATGTATATTATATTAAATAAAAATGCCATTCATATGAAATACCAAATCAACTATTCTATTTCAAATTGTGTTTTGACAAGTTAATAATCAATCACAGACAAAGCAATCCTGAAACTCAGTTAAAGACATTAATCTGAAAGATAAATTTATTATATGACTTATATACAGGGATATCAATATTTACATATGTAATTTAAAAATATTTAATTTTAATCTAAGATATGTCGTAATAGCAACACTGAATTCACTAGGTTTTAATGAAAAATAATTTACATTTAACTCAAGAAATTATTGAATAACAGCCCAAATTAATTACTAAGTATTACATTTATAAGTAATAACGACATGCCACTAGTCCTGGGTCTAATTTTTGCTTTTTTCTTCAAAATGAAAATAATATTTTTTACTCCACAAATCTAAAAACGTTGATGTGTCCACAAATCCATCATTACCAAACAGACACAAAACCCTTTGATATTCAACTTTGAGCACAGCCATTCATTACGTGTGTTGAGATGAATGTAAGCATGTATGTGATAGACCTGTTCTCCGGGCTGAGTGATTCCCAGCTTGGCGTTGCGCAGGACCTCGGCGAGTCCGGCTCCTCCAGAGCTCTGGGGTGCGGTGTGACGCAGCAGGCTCAGCGCTCGCTCGGGGAGCTTGGTCGGCTGCACACATGACTGCTGCCACGAGGACAGCTTCTGAGACAACAGCTCTCTCACCTACCAAACAAAACCAGATCTTTAGACTGCTGATGGCTATATACACAGCTTACTGTAATAACTACAGAAGTGCTCTGGCTAGACTCTCTTCATCTCACCAGTCATATTTCATATTCATATTTCAAACACTACATACACAGTTGTTGGCACAGATGCAAAATGACATTATGCTGATTCTTGAAAGTAAAATGTCCAGTGAGTGGCACTACATGCTTGTTCAGTTTTATGTGAAACAGATCAATCTGGCAACATTTTATTAGACCAAAAAGTTAATGCTGTATTGCATCTAATATTTGAACACACAATACCACCTACACTAAACCCGGCCTTACACCTAACCTTTTTTTTTTGCAACAGTATATTCCAGTATATTTTCAAAACTCTAAGTACAAAAATTTTTTAACACCGCTAGTCCTTCTTTCAAAACCTTTCATCCACACAATCACGGTTTCAAAACATAAGATTATTGTAATATATATTGAGAATATTTGATTTAATCAACGAAAACACAACATTGTGATCTTCTTTCAAAATCAAACATTTATATAGACGATACGTTTATTTTGTGTAGTGAAAAGGATACTTTTTGATTGTGTGTATTGCACTAAGACAATTGAAAATACGCTGAAATATTTGGAAAAAGTGCACATTTTCATTTAAAAAAAAAGAATGCAGGAAGCTAGAATAAAATGTGTTTTTTATTATTATTATTTGTTTAAAAGCAGAAGCTCAGTTCATTCTTTTGGCATAATGCATTTTCAGATATTCAAACAACAAAATATTCTGGGGGCCATGAAATTTATATTAAAATAATAAAAAATGCAGGCGGTGGCTGGAAGACTGAGTGATAATATTTTCCGTCATTTTGAAAGATTGCAAATATTGTCCTTTCCTGCTATAGACACATTCCAGTAAACACCGCTAATAGGAATTAGAAGTGCAAAGGGGACATTTTAAATTGTGAAAACAAGCCTTTGTGATTTTTTTAATTCTTAGTGAATTCAAGTGAATTATTATATGGGACATATCATAAATACATAGTGAAAGCAAGCCACAAATGTGCAGTATATGTTGTCTCTTTGTTCATATTGTTGCAGTGAAATACAAAGGAAAAATGAAAATAATCAGGAGGAAAGATACTGAGAACACAGAGAAGAGCTCTTGCTACAGATATTCTTGATTTTGCATGTCACATTAAAATGCCAGTGTTATTCATTGATATGTTTCACGTTATCAAACTGACAGATGATGATTTTTTTGTTGCACAACTTCAGAATTTGAGGTGATTTGTTTCAGCCTTTCTGAAACTGGAAGAGCCTTTCATAGTTTAAAAGACAGTAGGCTGGTGGATAGTGTTAACGCAAATGTGAGATCAAATCCATCTGCTGAAGAATGCCATTTTATCTTGCTTCTACAAGTATTTGAGCTCTTTTATAGTGACTTGTGTGTCAAGGGACTTGTCCCTGAGTGCTTTACATGCTGTTCCAGGTGCGCTACCGAGCACGTTTACATGCATATGTGACCCTGGACCACAAAACCAGTCATAAGGGTCCATTTTTTTTAAATTGAGATTTATACATCACATGAAAGCCGAATGAATTATTTTTCCATTGATGTATGGTTTGTTAGGTTTGGACAATATTTGGCGGAGATACAACTATTAGAAAATCTGAAATCTGAAGGTGCAAAAAAAATACTGAGAAAATCACCTTTAAAGTTGTTCAAATTAAGTTCTAATCAAAATTAAGTTTTGATATATTTACAGAGGGAATTTTACTGAATATCGTCATGGAACATGATCTTTATTTAATATCCTAATGATTTTGGGCAAAAATTTATCATTTTGACCCATACAATGTATTGTTGGCCATTTCTACAAATATATACTTATTATGACTGGTTTTGTGCTCCAGGCAGAGTCACAGCTGTTCATTTCAGCTGGAAACCACAGTGAATTGTACATATAGGTACTTTTCATGAGTTTTGCTAGAATGTCGGCACATTTTTCCGGTGAGGCTGTTGTGTCTGCTATTCCTTTACAGCAGATGGATTTGATCTCACATCTGAGCAAGCTGATATCTGTAGTGTTACCTTGCAGTGGTAGTTGATGAGGATCTTAGTGACTGAACACTGACGGTCCACCAGGAAGCAATAGCGCCGCCTTTCTTCTGTCAGAGCGGAGCGATAACCAACCGCAACCAGAGAGTCCAGCTCGCCCTGCCGACGACTCATCAGCTCCACATACTGTTACAGAGAGAGAATTTACATCAAATAAGCATGGGACTCTTTTTAGAAGGGGCTCCCAAAACCATTAGCCATTAAATATTTACTTGAAGCACCCCCTGAGATTTTAAGTTTGTTTGTTCACGGTTCTCTAAAGTTGATCACACGACATGCCAGTAAACAGATAAAATATAATATCTTTATTATTATTATTAGTTAGTAAGTGTTTTATTTTGACTTTGCAGCTGGACTTTAAAGTAGACTCAAACCTCTTTTTTGTTGTTGTGTCTCAGTCTACATTCACACTGGTGTTTTAGGAGCCTAATCAAATTAAATAATAATAATAATAAAATGGATCAAAATTAATAATTATTATTATTACTATCATCATCATCATCATCATCATCATCGTTATTATTATTATAGTTGTTGTTATTATGTTTAAACTAATTCTAAAATTATAGTTTTAAACTCCAATTGTGAATAAGTTTTATCATTATTATTTACAAGTTACAACACTAATATTTATGTCTAAACCTTTTTACCTCTGAATGTTAAAATGCACGTGCACAAAACACTGCTGAAATGCTCTAAAATCCTCTCTAAATGCTGGAAATTATGCAAATATGTAAATAAAGCGAACCTAGTGCACACTGCATTTCCAAATGCGGTTTAAACTCACAGCACATGCATGAATGTAGTTCAGTGTATTTACTGTGAACCAAGAAGCTGAAAACACTGCATCATGAGCTGCTCGTGTGTAAATGAACATAGCACTTAATTTGCATTTAATGCACATTTTACATTCAATATAGTTAATTAAACTAATGAACCCTGCCTTAAAGTACCAGTTTCTCCCACAAATGACTATAATGCTGTTCCAAATGTTCATTTAACTGACCTTTTCATTGAATATCTCTGTCATTTTCTCCTATATTTTCCTTTTTAAACATCTTTCAGACTGCGGTCCTGTTTTACTTCATGAATTTCCCCTCTCTCATTCCGTTGTTTTTTCACGACATCAGTCTTACTTTTTTCTGGCCTCAAATCAGCTGTTCCGGATATCTGCTTAATCTAAAACTAAATGACTTTCTCTTTCTTTTTTTTCTTCTGAAAACATGTTTAGACTAATGCTCTTGATAGCACAGCTCAGGCCTACATAAACAGAGATAGACTCGCTCCTGAACAAACACGTGCTGGAGGACACACATGCTCAAATAAACAAACACTTGTTCACACATGGAGGAAAAGTCTTCCGCTCTCAAATCAGCTTTAATATGTAGGACACTGGGTCGCACAGACGGCCTTCTCTCCGCTCAATCAGCCATTATGAGTCATACAAACTACAAATGACTGGCAGTACATGACATTCCACACTAAGTCTTCAGTAATGAACACAGCAGTCAAAGAACTGGCAAGCAACACAATTACTCCGTTCTTCAGCAGCTGTTTTAATCCAAAGTGACTTACTGTTCATTTACTGCCGCGCCAATCGAGGGTGATTGTGACCAGGCCAAATTGGGATGTAATTAACTCTAAGGTTATTGAGTCACATTACAAAATGTTTTTACTATTTAAAAAAAAAAAGTCAAATGTCAGGGAAGCCAATTTGCTGTCATGTGACAAGAAAGCCATAAAACAGGAAGTGATATCAGACATCACAGACAGGACAGCTGTACACCTTCATGAGAAAATACTATATGTGTAAAAGATTTAATGTCAAGGAAAATTAATTCAGGCTGTTTATTGTTGAATTGTACACCATTACTCAAATACCACTATTTATAAAACATTTATTTTAATGTGCATGCTTGTATTCAAAGTGTAAAGAAAATTTATTATTACTTTTCATTCAATAAAGTCATTAAGTCAAAACATTTGTTGAAGATGGTATAAAAGTTCACAGAACCCAAGAATTAAATTTTTTTTGGTTTATGAAACTTTATTTTTTAACCCTCTAAAGTCTGACATATTAAATAATAGTTGTTTTTTTAATTAAATGATTTATTGAACTTATAGACAAAATCTAAAAACAATCGTGTTTTTTGGTTTGTATCATGATACATCAGGCTCAATCTGAGCACAAAGATCCTGATGATCAGATTTGAGACGCACTGATTTATCTAGAAAATGATTGATGGAGAATCAAGTAAAGCTGAGCTGCTTCAGTCCAGTAAGAGTTCATCTGGAGATATGACTGCAGTTATTCTGACCTTTACTTGATCAAAATCAGTCAAGATTTGACAGAAACGAGACACGAGGAGCAGCAGCTGAAGCTGGACGTTTCTACAATTACACTAAAAGAAAAACTATAAACTGTCAGTCAGACGACAGAAGACATCGAGTAGATTGTGTGTGACAGCAAAGTTTGATCATTTAGAGGGATTAGAAGTTTGTACCTGCATCTCTTGGTCTCCATATTTGTTAGGATGGCGACTAGCTTGGCTCTTCCTCCGCAGCTTCTTCAGCTGTGATTGACAGCGCTCAATGGACTCCACCTTTGACTTCCTCTCACTCTGGTACTTCTTCAGCGTCCCCTGGACAAAGGGTTTCATACAGTATATCACGTTTCTGGTAAGTTTCGGAGAGTTCAGGAGTAGTTCATTCCCATAGTACTCTTTTCTGATTCATTTCCTCAAAGGGTTTACAAGACAAACTCTGTGTTTACTTGTTTGAGCTCCGCTAGTTAGTAAATTCAGTAGGTTGTTTAGTTAGGCAGCGATGTCCACTCACGGTCAGATATTTGATGTCTAGCTCCAGCTTCTGCTCGAGTTGAGACAGCAGCTCTGAATGAAACAGCTTCAGCTGCAGACAGACAGAAAACACAGCAAATACAGTGAGTATGGAAACACACAGGTCACTCCAGCCTCAGAACATTTCACTAAACTAAAACAGAGATATCTACAGCACATTTTAGTGCTGTGTTTCTATTGGCACTTTAACATTTCTTGATTTGTTGTGTACAACTAGCATTTCTTGTGGCACTCTGGTGTTTTGTCTCAGAATATGACTTCTTTGCAGCACCTGCTAAAGGAATTATTACATTAAATACTGCTCATTATAGTTTTTCTCACTATACCCTTACCAAAAAGTAGCATACTTTAAGTTGATTTTATTAAGTATACTTAAGTAAAGTTCAAGTATATTTTTAAGTATACTTTATGTAGTAAGTATACAAATATCAGTGCACTAGTAGTATACTTGTAAGTGTACTATTTCAATACTCCTTGGGACTAAATTGGCCCACATTCTAGTATATAAATGTATACTTTTAAGCATACTTTAAGTATAACAGTAGTAAACTTTAAGTACACAACTAGTTTACATCAAAGTTTTTAGCTTGTACTGCAACTATACTAAACTTGAACATAGGTATACTGATAGTTTGCTAATTAAATACTTGTAGTAGCATTTTTAGTACACTTTGAAGTATAGTCTCAGTAAACTACTAGTTTAGTAGTTTTATACTGCAAGTATACTCGCAAGTTTTCTTAAAGTGAATTTTATGTCATACTTTAAGTATACTACTATGTTATACTACAACATAAAGTTTAAATTGATAAAATATAACTTAATTCCCTCCATATTTCTGATATTATCTATCAAACTAATCTGACTAATTTGATCGTTCGCTTTTAATCTAAAACCGCGAGTGCAACGCGTGTGCCATGCATTAGCATTCGTTAGCCGGTTAGCTTGTCATTTGCGTTTCCACTCGCGTTTCTATTCGCGTCTATTATTGTTTTCTTTTTTCTCGCTCCTTTTCATCTCTCTCTCTTGCTCCGTTTGAACTCACGAGTTCATCAAACAACAGTGGTAAGTAAATCATTCCTCTATCACGGTCAGTAATGGCTTCTCCTCTTGTTATTTGCACTTCATGTCACATGTATAGTTTATCTCTCTCTGTCGGCGACGAGGTATTCACATGTGATAAATGCAGGGATATAGTTAGGCTGACAGGGAAGATTTTAGAACTAGAGACACACATCCAAACTTTAGTTGAGGATAGTAAGAATGTGAGGGCTGTAGATACTGCTTTGGATGCGACTAGCTCTAGGAGTCCTGTACATTGTTTGGTTCCGGTATTAGAGCCCGTGCAGCAGGGCAGCTGGGTGACTGTGAGGCGGCCTAGTCTCGGGTCAAAACACCACTCTTCCGTTCTGATCAGAACATCAAACAGGTTCTCCCCACTCAGTGACGCACCCACTGAGAAACCTGATGAAAGTGCTCTAGTTATTGGCGATTCTATTGTACGGAACGTGAAAATAGAGACACCAGCCATCATAGTCTAATGTTTACCTGGAGCCAGAGCGCCTGACATCTTGGCAGATTTAAAAGTGCTGGCTAATGGTAAACGTAAATTCAGTAAGATTGTTATTCACATCGGCGCTAATGATGTTCGACTTCGCCAGTCGGAGATCACTAAAAATAATGTTAAAGAGGTGTGTGAACTTGCAAGTACGATGTCAGACACTGTAATACGCTCTGGTCCGCTCCCTGCTTACCAGGGTGATGAGATTCATAGCAGACTGTCGCCACTCAATGGCTGGATGTCTAAGTGGTGCCCACAGAATAACATAGACTTTATAGACAATTGAACGAGTTTTTGGGGCAGACCTGACCTGTTGAAAAGAGATGGTGTTCATCCCTCCTGGGGTGGTGCCGCTCTTCTCTCTAGAAATATGGCACATAGTCTTAGAGTTCGTACTTGACTAACTGGTGCCCAGGTCAGGAAGCAGACAGACTGGCTAAACCGACCGTCTGCTAGCCGCCTCACGTCACAGAAGTCTCAGCACATAGAGACTCCTTCACCTAGATATCACACTATAGAGACTGTGTCTGTTCTCTGAACTAGAAAATACAGAAAACGTCCAAACCAAAGTAAGAGTAACAATTTAATTGATGCCCAACAAATAAAAAATGTTTACAATACAGAGAAACAATTGATAAAGCTTGGCTTACTGAATATCAGGTCCCTTTCTACAAAAGCACTTTTTGTAAATGATTTGATCAATGATAATAATCTAGATTTGCTCTGTTTGACAGAAACATGGCTAAAACCAGATGAATACATTACTTTAAATGAGTCCACCCCCCCCAAGATTACTGCTATAAAAATGAGCCACGTACAAAAGGTAAAGGGGGAGGTGTTGCTACAATTTATAGCAATATTCTCAGTATTTCTCAGAGGGCAGGCTTTAAGTATAACTCGTTTGAAGTTATGGTGCTGCGTATAACATTACCTAGAGAAACACATGTTAGTGATAAATCCCCTGTGATGTTTGTACTGGCTACTGTATACAGGCCACCAGGGCACCACACAGACTTTATTAAAGAATTTGCTGATTTTCTATCAGAGTTAGTACTGGCTGCAGATAAAGTCTTAATTGTTGGCGATTTTAATATCCATGTCGATAATGAAAAAGATTCATTAGGATCAGCATTCATAGACATCCTGAACTCTATTGGGGTTAGACAACACGTTTCCGGACCTACTCACTGTCGAAATCATACTCTAGATTTAATATTGTCACGTGGAATTCATGTTAGTGGTGTTGAAATTCTGCAGCAAAGCGATGATCTCTCAGATCATTATCTAGTCTTGTGTAAATATAGCTAAAACTGTAAATTCTACACCTTGTTACAAGTATGTTACACACAAGACTGCTTTGCAAGAATCTTCCTGATTTATCTCAATTCCTCAGCATATCCAATAGCTAAGAACAACTTGATCATGTAACAGAAACTATGGACTCTCTCTTTTCTAGCACTTTAGATACACTTACTCCTTTACGCTTAAGGAAGATCAAAGAAAACAAACATAACCCCCGGTATTTATTCAATATAGTGGCTAAATTAATGAAAAATAAAGCATCAACAGGTGTTGTCATTCCCCAAGAGCACAGCAGTAATGACTTTATGAACTACTTTACTTCCAAGATCGATACTATCAGAGATAAAATTGTAACCATGCAGCCGTCAGTTACAATATCGCATCAGATAGTGCACTATAGATCCCCTGAGGAACAATTCCACTCATTCTCTACTATAGGAGAGGAAGAATTGTATAAACGTGTTAAATCATCTAAACCAACAACATGTATGTTAGACCCTATTCCATCTAAACTACTAAAAGAGCTGCTTCCAGGAGTCATAGATCCTCTTTCGGCTATTATTAATTCGTCATTGACATTAAGATATGTCCCCAAAACCTTCAAATTGGCTGTTATTAAGTCTCTCATTAAAAAACCACAACTTGACTCCAAAGATCTAGCTAATTACAGACCGATCTCAAATCTCCCTTTTCTGTCAAAGATACTAGAAAAGGTAGTATCCTCACAATTATATTCCTTCTTAGAGAAAAATGTTATATGTGAGGAATTCCAGTCAGGATTTAGACCGTATCATAGTACTGAGACTGCTCTCATTAGAGTTACAAATGACATGCTTCTATCATCTGATCATGGTTGTATCTCTTTATTAGAGATATTAATAAAAGAGTCTTTAGTAAAACAAAATGGCACATAACAAACGGCTAAACTTTTATTCACTCCTGCAAGACGACAGAATGATGCTGTGGTTACAAATGCGGGAGCGAGTGCTGTTCTGTACCCACATGGAACTATCATTTACAGGACTCACTCCCGCATTTAAATGCGGTTGTCACTCCTGAAACTTGCAGTGTGTACGTGGCCTTTGTTGGCATTAGTGGAAGTGCCTTAGCATGGTTCAAATCGTACTTATCTGACTGCCATCAATTCGTAGCAGTGAATGAAGAGGTATCATTTCGATCACAAGTGCAGTACGAAGTACCTCAAGGTTCAGTACTAGGGCCGTTACTGTTCACGCTTTACATGTTACCCTTGGAAGTTATTATCAGGAGACATGGTGTTAGCTTTCACTGTTATGCTGATGATACTCAGCTCTATATTTCTTCGTGGCCCAGTGAAACACACCAAATTGGGAAACTAACGGAATGCATAGTCGATATAAAAAACTGCATAACGAGTAATTTCTTACTGCTAAATTCTGAAAAAAACAGAGGTGTTAATTATCAAGTGAAGTGATTGTAAGAACGAACATGCTAAGAATGTACAAGAAAAATGTTTTTGCCACCACTCTTTATACTATGCTGAAACTGTACAGCTTTGCTCCAACAATGCAATCCCATTTACTCACCACATCCTCGAGTTGGACCTGGATCTGCCGATGAACCTCTGCCATCTGGAACAACGTATCACCTGAATCAATATGAATATGAGAAGACGTGTCAAAGACATTCCACACAAACCATGAGATCTGCATCATAATTCACAGATGTGTTATCAAACATACTTTCATACACGACCTGATAATGACATCTCACTCATATAAAGGTCACGATAGGGTCACTTTAAAGTTCAATTTAAAATGTAACAACTGCATGATAACTTTTTGAAATGCATGTTCATAATCATAAACTGCAGACTGTGATGCATATGCAATTATTGGGAAAAGAGCAAAATGGAAAAGAGCAATTTCTTCCTTCAGAGGATGTGATATGCATGGCATTATCTATCCATTCTTGCGTTTCATTGAGGGTGAATTTGTGGCATGTTTTGTTGTCGGTTCCAGTGGGCCGAGCCGTAGATGTTGGCCTTCTTTATCCCCTACTGAGCAACAGTGTGTGTGCAGCTTGGCATCTCTCCCTCCTGCCCTCCTCCCTCCCTCTCGTCCACCCCCGCTGTTTTCAGCAGCACAATGAGATCATGTGGTGTTGTTAATCTTTCAACAAAGGCCTCTCTCTCTTTTGCCCCTCTCTCGCTTTCTCTTACTTTCTTCATCTCCATTTTATCATACAGGCTTTGCCTCTTCATTCTCTTCTGCTGTAGTCACTTGTTTTTACGCTTTCGTTTCCTGTAAGCACTGATGCAGTATGAACAATGTAGTTAAATTTACTTACATTTTCACAATCAGTTCTCACCATTAACTTTACTCTGCCGGAAGTGTCGCTTCAGAAACAGATTTGAAAAGCCCTAGCTATCTAAAACTAAAAGCATTAAAAAAATGAAAAGAAAACAATGTATATAAGCTAAGTGAACTAAATGAAAATGAGAAATGACACTTTAGCTACTAGCTGAAATAAAAATTAAAATATTTTTGGCTAGTTGTCAAATGACATTTTTCATTTAGTTTAACTTTGATGTAGCCTACTTAATTAACTAAAACTAAAACAGAAATAAGACTTATAAAAACTACATAAAACTAAAATAAAAGCACAAAAACTATATACGTAAACCTAATAAAAAAGACAAAAACACGACATTACTAAAACTTTAACTAAAATTAAAAGGAAAATGGAAAATCTTAAAATAAAAACGTTCAATGGTACCAAAACAGCACTGGATCTAAATCATGGGAACTGATAGTTGTAATTTAAAACCAATCATTATATATGGACTTAACTTTATATATATATATATATATATATATACACAGTTAGGTCCATATATATTTGGACACTGACACAATTGTCATAATGTTGGCCACCAGAATAGAATAAAAATGAAACAATCAAAATGAAATTGAAGTGCAGACTAAGCATTAATTCAAGAGGTTGAACAAAAAATACAACATAAAATGCTCAAGAATTACAACCATTTTTATACACAAATGTATTTGCTGTATGTTTTGGGTCATTGTTCATTTGTACTATGAAGCGCCGCCCGATCAACTTTGCTGCATGTGACTGAATCTGAGCAGAGAGTATATCTTTATACACTTCAGACTTCATCCGGCTGCTTCTGTCTTATCATCTCTAAACAGCAGTAACCCAGAGCCACTGAAGCCATGCAGCACACTGCTCCACCGTGTTCCAAGCCTTCTCCAGACTTCTTTCTTCCCGTCATGCTGGTACAGGTTGATCTTAATGTCAGCCATCCAATGAATGCTTTTCCAGAAGTGCTCTGGCTTTTTTAGATGTTTTTGGCAAAGTCTAATCTGGCCTTGTTTGCAGCTTGTGGTGAAGCCTCTGTATTTGCTCTGGTGAAGTCTTCTCTTGATTGTAGACACGTCTGTCTCCTGGAGAGTGTTCTTCTCTTGGCTGGATGTTGTGAAAGGGTTTTTCTTTACCATGGAGAGGATTCTCCAATCATCACCACTGTTGTCCTCCGTGGACGTCCAGGTCTTTTTATGTTTCTGAGACACACTTAGAATCAACTCCGAACCCTTTACCTGCTTAACTGATGTAGAAATAATGAAGGAATAACCCACATCTGTCCATGAAACAGCTTTTGAGTCAATTGTCCAATTACTTATGGTCCCTTGAAAAAGGGGGGAGGTACATATTAAAGAGCTGTAACTCATTAACCCTTCCTCCAAATGTGATGAGAATATCCTCAAATTAAAGCTCAGAGTCTGCACTTTAAGTTCATTATATAACTGTAACTTGAATATGTTTTGGTCAACAGCTAAAATAACCAGAAATTGTATTTATTTATTTTTTAAGTCAACTTTAAGGCACTTATTGATAATGTAGTGTAGTTTGCAGAAAAACACACTTTCTAATTATAAAATTAGATTTGGGTCATATAACATAATAATATTATAACATTATTAACATGTTGCAACATTTTCACTTTTATCGAAACATCTTGTCTAACATCTCTTGATTTATGCAATTCATTTGAATAATTAAGTGGAATTACATGACAACATCAGTACTTTAATTGCAAATGTGCTGTAAGTATACTGTACTTGCAATGACTTAACTCTGGTGCAATACTTAGGTTATGAACCAGACCATACAATTAGTTTGAGAGATTATTTAACTTCGAGGACATTTATTTAATCAAATCTTTCTGGTATTTTCACTGTGATTGGATTTGAAGTGTCTTACCCAGTTCTTTCGAGCCCTGGCTGTCACTGGCCAGCTCTCCTAGTTTGACCAGAGCATCAAAATAACCCTTTGCTGCTACTGTGACGCCTGGAGGGATAGAAATAGATAAGTAGAGAAATAGAAATAGAGAAAGAGAGATAGAGAGAGCGTGGGCATGTTACAGCAGTCTGTGTACAAGCAGGTGAAGTGCTGATGACATACATCCAAGTTCACACTAATTTCCAGACTTTTGCCCATCACAGAGAAATTGAACTATTACATTATTACATAATGATGTCTGACCTGTCAGAGCCTTTTCATAGTGTTTGCCCATGGTGACAAAATTCTTCAGACTGGGGTTGAACTGGTCCAGAACGCCCTAAACACAGAATCAACAACACATTCAATTAGGACATAACTGTATACATTTAAACAGTAATTAAAATACTGAAACAGGAAGACATGGAAAATGGACAAATACCCCCTCATAGTCATAACAGGACAGAGCGATACATGAGGTGGAATAATGGAAAATGGACTGTCAACGACCCTTTTTTATTATTATTCAAAATACCGTTAAAAATACAATTCACAATGACTGAAATATACCTTTACAATTAATTTATATTTTTTGTGGCATTTAAAATTTAAAATGTCTAGGTGGTGTTTAAACAGTTTAATAAAAAAGAATTAAATGCTTTGGCATATTTTTATTGCATTTTTAAAAAGAAGAAAAGATTGTATTCTAAAAAGAATAAAAAAGCAGACAAGCATTCAAAATATATATATATATATATATATATATATATATATATATATTTAACAATTATATAAAATTATTCTCTCTCTACATATAGACAAACATAGTGACCAAAAAATGTTTTTTTTTCTCATTATTTATGTCAATTATTTTAGTTGATATATGCATTTTTTTGCACAAAAATATGTATAAAGCAAATATGAAGAAAATATTACATTTCTAAGACATATGTTTGCAACTAAATAAAAAAAAAGTCTCCTTTTATCATCCTTTTATTGGATTGTCTATTTATTGTTCCCTTTCATTGAACACATACCTTGTAGACATTTTCTGTCATTTTGTTGACCTCATCTGATCGTGACATTGTGCTTCTCTCTCCAGATCGGTTCACCTCACTTCTAGACGTCAGGAAGTCAGAGCACACGCGGCTACACGGAGAGAAAGAGATCAAGATCGTGAGACGTAGAGGATGGATCTGGCTCATGCAATGACCAACTAGTTTGTCTGTATTAGTTAGAGATCTGCTTTAAAGAAGAGTGCTGGTAACCAACCAGCTCACGGCAGCCATTGACTTCCATAGTGGGTTTTTTTCTTCTCCCATACTATGGAAGTCGATGGCTACCATCAACTGTTTCCAACATTTTACAAAATATATTTTTTGTGCTCAACAGAAGAAAGAAACTCATACGGGTTGATTTGACAACTAGAGCAAGAGTAAATGATGACCGAATTCTATTTTTTTGGGTGAACTACCCCTATGTGTTTAGATCACATTAGATGTGTTCACCTGCTCTTATTCTAAAACACTGAAGCTAACTGAAGTGGTGATAACAGCCCCACTGGCCTCACGTATGCGTTCCTCTAGATGTTATAACATAGCTGAAGGGATTTGCTTCTATTCAAGCACAAGAGCATTAGAGAGGTCAGGCATTGTGTGATTGTATGATTAGGCCTGACTCGCAGCCATCGGCCCAGTTTAGACTCATCGAGATCCTCCACAACTGTCTTGACAAACCATTTTTTGTATGGAGAGCACAAGGATATTGGCATTCAAAAACAGGAAACCAGTGTCACAAAAGAATGGTCTAAAATATCAGTATTTGTCTTCAGTCCTAACCATGGAAAACTCATGACAGCTTCAGATATCGAAACCAAACCATCAACAGAAACTGATCTTTCATTTCTCCTGAGGAATTAGGAAGGAATTTGACTTGTTTTGTTGGACAGGTGGAATCCTAAATCATTTTAAACAAAAATTAGACATGCAGCATTGCTTTTATCAAGTCAAATACATTTTAATTCTATTTTTTATTGATATAGCACACAATACACATTATTTAGAAATCATAATGTGAATATTATAATATCTTAAAGTCACAGTAAGTAGATTAGAGCTTGATAGTTACATTTTTTCCAAGATAAACATTTTACATTTAACGATATAAACAATCAAGCTGTTGAGATCTGCTATACAGCATACAGTATCTTGCTTTACATGAGTGTACTGTATGCAGATAAAGTAGGATGTACTATATTTCCAACCTTTAATACAGCATTTTTATTAAAACAGTTACTAGATATTAAATAGCACACATTTTCAATAAAACACAATTTTATTAATCAAATTCATTCTGCTAGCAAATCCAATATCTGATGTAACAGAAAAATCACCCACAATACTAAATCGAATGTTTCAGTCGTGAAAATGTTTCTACCTAAATGAAAGCAATTATGTTAGATGGTTATAACAGTAGGCTTGTATAATAGTGATAAATGAATAAGATAACTCTTGCCTCAGTCACGGATGTGTAGCGTGATATACTAGTGAATATGTTGTTTTGTGTTGTGAAAATTGTTTAGTAGTTAAAGGGAAATGTTTTAATGATTGTGGTGATTCAACATTGACTAATGAGTGATGATGTCGACATAATTGGTGACTTGAACAGTGGAGGGGTGTAATTGCTTTACACACCGAGGAAGGCTTGGTAGCTGAAACGCTTGTGTCTTTTCCCCATTGGTGATGCTCGTTAAATAAAACGGAAAAGGACTGTTCTCGTGGGTGCGGATCATAATTTCTTATATAAACTAAACATACTTCATAATTCCTTGAATTTCAAAATAAGGACCACCTCTGTTAGTGACCCTTGAGAGATTTCATAGTCTGAGTCAGGCCAAAGCCGTCCTAATGCACTGTTATTGCATGTCTTAAGTTCATGAAACTGAGTCTGACATGTCACAGTGCCCTGAGGAGAGCAGTTTTTCCCAAGCGCAAGAGTCAAGCTGCTGAACAAACACTGCGCTCACACGGCTTCCCTTCTGGAAACATCTCGAATAAAAGATTCCAGTCAGGATTACCCATCACATAAAGCTTCAGCTCCGAAGGCCAGTGTTTACAGCAGGTCAGCGCTCTCATGCGTGTTATTAGAGGAAGATTAGGAGGAAGAATTTGACCTAAATGAAGTGATTGAGTGAGACCCCCCCAAAAAATAACATTCCCATCACATGATACTTCATTGAGCATCTTCTCTTCCCTTGTTTTTCTGTGATTCACACCGACACCAACCATTACCAACATTCACCCATATTTCATGACATTTATTTATGCTTAAAGTTTCATTAAAGACGTAATGAAATAGCTTGACAAATGCAGTTCTCTTTCATGTGTTGTGTTGACCAATTATTTAACGTTCCCATTAAGTTATAAAAACATTATTTCTGAATGTTCTCTGAACGCCCAAAATTATAAAAAAAATAAAAAAAATAAACGTATTTTCTTGATTATGCAAATGTTACAGGAACATTCCATTTTGCAAACATTATGGGAATGTTACATTTAACATTAAAAAATCCAACTAAAGCATTTCAGGAAAAAATGTTGAATGAACACTGTACAGGCCTTATGCGCCAGAGAAACACACGCACAGCCATCTATAGCATCACTGATGAAGAGGAATTAGCTGCTGAAGCTGTGGAGTAAATGAAAGCTTTAAAACAAGCGGTTCATTCATAAATAATGTTTTTGTGTAGACCAGTTTTTTTTTTTTTTAAAGACCAGATAAGTTTGAACAAACGTTCCATTAATGTTATACAATACAGATTGCATCAAAGCAGCATTACAGTGTTAAACACTCAGTTTTCCAGTTAAAGTTAGTTCATCATTGATTCAGTA
>NC_136740.1:4785000-4940000 GCF_936440315.1 Barbus barbus
ACTGAAAGTAAGATAAAGATTCAACAGAAAAGCGAAGCTACACGGAGCTACAATCGCAAACCTCTCAGCAGTACGACAGACAGAAGGAATCGATCAGCAATCGATCATAGGGACCCTAAAATAAAGTGTTACCAAAAAAATACTTCACTACTTTCCACCTCTGAATGTATTTAATTGTAAACATGAGTAGTTTTGATAAACTGATATAAATAAGATTTATTTTCCATAGAAAAAAAGTAATTTCGGATTAAAAACATGAAAACTTAGTAAATGATGACGAAATGTTAATTTTTTATTGGGTGAACTATCCATTACAGACACAGACTTTGAGCTATGCATTTTATAAGATGGATAAACTAAGTCAACTGTGAACATGATTCATGATCAGTCTTAAATATTAGTCTAAAAGTCACTGTATTCAGACCACTGTAGAATCATCTGCTGCTATTTTAAAATACTCAAGTAACAGGTTTCAAAATACTGCCATGAGAAAATTGCTATGTTCTCTTGCTTTCAAAAGTAAATTTAAAAAGCTAAGAAAATTGTTTACTTTTAAATACTTAAGTATAATTAAATGTGAATTACTTTTTTCTTTCAAGCATTTTAGGTACTTTTTTTGACATAGTGTGCCTGGTAACATCAGTATGCATTGAAGAACCAAATGAGTTGGCATGTATGTTGTAATGACACCCTTTCAAAAGCACAAAAAACAGCATAGGTAATTCCAAAATCCTTAGAGTAGAGCCACTTCTATAGACATTTATGTGATCAACAAAAGATTGTGTCATACTATTTTGTTTAATTCAGAAATGCTCTATAAATAACTTTTATGCCCTTCTACTGTCATATGAAGGCTTTCTGCAGTTTTCTGGTATCTTTCTATTGACAGTCTCAGGTTTGCTTTGACTGAGGAGAAAAAGATGCCTGGTTTGAAGTCTTGTCAACTGTGCGGCTTTCGGCTGAAAAATGAATCCTTTGTATAAAACGTAGCCTCCTGCAAGTTTGTTCTACATTAGCAACTGAATACGCATGGCCAAATGCCAAACTATGAATATATTAGCATTCAAAAGTGCTGCCCCAGCCCTGCTCTACACAGAACATTAGTCTTTTTTTTTCCCGATCGGAAATGCTGTTTATCACAACGTAAAATAGACAACTTCTTGCCTTTTTTCTCTTTAAGGCCCCAGAGAAGATGCAGGGATGTAGCAAGCCTATTAGAAGTAATTAAAATAGATTACGGAACACTCCTTCCATGAGTAAAAGGAATAAATAATTTACAGAGGTGGGCCTAGGTCACTAGATAATGGAGCCGTAATGCTCGCAATTAGTTTTTCAGGGTGTTAGGTCTGTGGCCTTTGCTGGCAGAAAATGCTTAAAATTTTTAAAAACACTGTCACTCAGGTTTCTGCTCTTTGAGTTATGACAGAAAAGATGGTTATTTCAGTTATTACAAGCATTAGCATTACTTCAGTTAAAGGTCATGCTAAATTCATGCACATTTAATGTGGTGATTGTAATAATTAAAATGAACAAGGGAAGTGGGCCCATAGATAACGTGCCATTTGTTGTTGTAACAAGTTAAATGTTGAAACGTGCCACAAATTATGGTTTCATGTGTTTGTAGTTTGGAAATAGTTATTACATTTTACAAAACAGTTAAACTAAAATCTGAAACCTAAAATTAAAATTAAAACAATAAAACATTTATCTCAACAGTTCTCATTTTAATGTAGTTAAAATAACTAAAACGGAAAAAAAGTAAATAAATAAATAAAACATACTATATAGAGAATAAAATTATGTGAAAGTATATATAAAGTATATATGTCAGTATAAAATACTGAAATTATCATGGTGCCACTGTGAGGAGCAAAGGAGCGCGGAGACTAATGAGATTCAGGATAGCAGTCTTTAATAGTCCAAAACAAGGGGTAACACAGGGATTGGCAGGGACAAACATGTAGCACATAATACGGACTACACCGGATAAAGGAATCAGGGAACAGACAACACCTTAAAGACTAAACGAGGGTAATTAATGGGACACAGGTGAATCAAATGACAAATCAACAAGAGGGGAAAAACTGGGTCACGGGGAGCACATGGGAGAAAACACAACAAAACAAGTCCATACTCCTGACAGAAATAACACTTGTTATGTAATGGCAGATGATTACATTGTAACACTCAGTGGTGAGTTTAAAATATTCTAGCGGTCCCCCCAGAGTGAGTTTTTTTAAGGCAACCGTTATTTTAGAACGTTTGCCCAGACTGTTTCCATGGCGACACATCATGCTTGTCACATGACACACCGCAGCCACAATAATACTGTAAGACAGATGGATCACTTTTATTTCCTTTTTCCTTTTTTATTTAATATATTCACAAACTTGCTTATGTCTTGGATAATCTGATATTCTGATTCAAAAATATGTGTAAATGAGTGTGTTTTGTTGTTAAAACAACTTTACAAATGATCTTGATCGTGAAAATACATATAAATAAGTGGCCGGTGAACTGGGTGAAGAACAGAGTGAACTTTATAGTTACTTACACTATGTGTATCTGATATGAATAAAACACATCGGCAAATTAAATTTGAATGGATTGTTATTGTTGCTTCCATAGACATCTGTGCGTATTTTACAAGCTCTAAATTTATTGTTTTACTAGTATTATGTGTATTTAAATGTCTGAAACCTAAAATATGCATTATGCAGTTAAGAACACTGCATATTTGTGATAATATGACAAGCACAGTGCACGTCTCTCTCTGGTTTAGCGTCAGCAAATTCGCGAAACCACAGTTTGAATTTGTCAGTTATGCGACGTCACCGAATGCTCTAAATCCCATATGTGGGACTGTACTCCCAGGGGCACGGAAATAAAAATCCCATATATGGGACCGTACCGCTCAAAAGGTTAAAAGTGACTATTATGGTAATTAGTGTTCCCTTTGGGAACTTGGACCTTACTTTTAATTAATTTTCTCCTAGCTGCTGTAAGTGCTACAGAACATTTAGTTGTTTTTATTTGTAGAACTGTTACTGTACAAATTACTGAGGTTTGGCAATTAGTAGCCGTTTAAATTCATGTTTTAGAATAGTGTTAAGGTGATGTCCAACAAAAGATCTTTAGATGTGTGTGTTACAGCATGTCACAATACAATACAAAGGACCATACCCATCCCATGTGTCATTGAAGTGTCAGATAATGACACAGGCTGGAGAGAATGAAATGTTGATCCTTTCCGGTGGAGGTTATGCCACTCAGTGCTCAATCAATGACAGAAGGGACAAAGAAAGAGACGAGTGCCTCCCCCGCGCTCTGCTCCGGCCCTAAAAACAGCTCTGCCAATCATGCCACTGCTCTGCCATCACAATCATGCCACATCTGTCAACGATCAATGGAAAAGATATTTTCAGTCATTTCCCCTCTCAGTAATACCCTTAATTAAATCTTATTGAATATTTCTCTATTATGCATTGGAAAAGTCATTATTTTTAGCAGTTATTTAGCAGTAAAGTCTTTCTGATTGACGCACTCTGATGAGACTTTTAATAATGGAAGACTTTTATGGATTTTTATTTTTTTTAATCTATATTAATCTATATTTCTTTATATTACTACCATAATCCAGTATAAATCTATATTACTATACAACTTCAAAAACCTCCAAAAACGTTTAGGTGAACAAACCTAAATGTGACTTTAGGTGAGCACAATTATTATTTTGAATCAATAAATATTAATTTGGTGCTCCCTGTAAAAAAATTACCAGCCTTTTAAAAAATGCTTGTAAATTTCTCATTATGCTATATTATCACCGAACATAAGATTCAATCATTTTGTCAAGATGATTTCTTTCAGTTAGCACAGGTTTTGTATTTGTTTTTGGAACTGATGTGTAAGTAGAGATATAATGGTGACAATTTCTTATCACGGTTTTAGTGACCAAAATTCACAGTACCGGAAATGTAAAAAAAAAATGCATATTTAAAATCAAACAAACAACAAATAAAATCACGTTTTTTGTATAAACGTTAAAACAATAACATTACCAATGATTTGAAAACAGTTTATCCAATAACATGTACAAAATGTTCAAATAAAATTTTGAAAAGGTTTCATAAAATGGTAAACCTCACTCTTCAGCCTTTAAATAAAGAAAAGGGGTAATTCAAAATTAGTACTGATTAATAAATGATTATATGTATTTTATCAGCTCCATAAATAATTATAGATACCTTATCCAAATTGTTTAAATGTGTAGAATCCACAAACTAGTTTTCATCAACCTGTCAAAATGTACCGCAGGCCATGCAATTTCGATAATTTTTTTTTGCCAGACAAAAACTGCATACAGGCTGAATGTAAATGTAACTCTGTATATCCACTGTCTGACACTAGGTGGGGTTTATGGAACAGCAGAATTATAGCTGTTTTCTGACATGTTTTCCCATAAAGAAAAGCAACTCTGCATGCTTTGCACGCATGTCTGTTATTTAAAGGGGTCATATAATGCTACATGCACTTTTACAAGTTGTTTGAACTGAAATGTTTGTTGGCAGTGTGTGTACACAACCACCCTGTAATGATAAAAATCCACCCAGTGTTTTTTTTTTAATCTACTAAAATCTTTACACCTTTCTCAAATCGAGCCGTCTGTCCGTGTGACGTCACGATTTCACGATGAATGCGGCTAAAGTAAACAATCCCTTAATCTATGCATCAGAAGTCAAGCCCATGGACCGTTGGCTAAATGTCTGATGCATATGGCACACTTTTCTGGAAACACTTCAGGAATGTCGAAGTCGTCATCTGACTGATTGAATTAAACCGGATTTCCGGGAGATGCGAGTGTCGTGTATATTTTCGGTCCGCCGGGAAACATAAGATGTTGTGGCGCCAAATCCCCTCACGAAAAAAGAAAGCCGTTGTGTTTACAAATGTGACGACGAACGCTTATCAGGGTCAACTAAATGTTGGATTTTCAAAAGTATGTGAAATATTTAAAGTTCGCGGCATAGAATATTTAAAATACATCCGAGAGTTTCACTCACCCTTTTGTTATTGAGGCGACATTTCCACGCTCCGAAACGTGACGCTAAACGAAACAAACTATGATTGGTTGTTTGACATGTCGGTCGAACGGCCTCATGGGCGGGCCTTGGCCAATGAAAGCGGACATCTATTCCAGACCTTCAGCCGTCTGTCTGATGGTCTGGCTACGCAATACTAACAATCCCTCAGAGAGCAGCTCGGAAGAGAGGGGCGGAGTCAGCAGAGCTCATTCACATTTAACCCTCTGGGGCCGGCTGTATCGCCGGCGATACCAGCTCGTTTTTTTTAAGATCAGTGCAAAAGACACTAAAAATACTCTGTTGATTTTTGTGTACACTCACGATTACAATAAAACTTTGTGGTTTTGGGGAAAAAAAGAAAATCAACAGGGTGCGCTCTCTGTCTTCTCCATCTCCGCGATATACTTATAGTAACGCGTCACTAAAATTAAGTGTAAAGGTCTCTGCACACTGAGTCCGAAATTTTCGCATGCGTTTTTTCGCATTCGCAATCTTAAAAATTCGATCTTGCACACTGAGTCCGATGCGTTTGAATTAATCCGTTGCGAAAAAATTTGCAAAACTATACAAAATGTCTTCAAGCAGTGAGGATGATTTTGTTGTCCTCTCTCTTTTTAAAAAAAGAAAAAGAAAAAGGAAATATTAGGTCCATCGAATCCTTAGATTGCGCAGAGAGGAAGGAGAGTTCCACCTCCTTTTCAAAGAGCTGCGGGATTATCCCGAGAGATTCGAAGTTTATTTCAGGATGTCAGTGCCTCAGTTTGATACTTTGCTAGCGATACTGAATCCACATATTAAAAAGAAGACCACCAATTTCCGTGAACCAATTGATCCTGAACAGAGGCTGTCTGAGGTATGGATACACCAACAGACACACACACACACACACCGAACTGCGGCATCGGAAAGGTGCGCGCCAGGCATAAAAAAAATAGGCTACAGCAGTGCTTTATATTCTGTATCTTTGTATTCCGCAATTTTTTTCTCATAAAGTGCTGTGTGCTGCAAGACGAAGTGTATTAATTTGTCTGACACTATTTTGGATTTTGGCTTTCGCTTGTGTACGGTGGCTCTGAATTGTCAAAACACCTTCTCAAAGCATCTCAAAATGCTTTATATGGATGCGAAAAACGCAAAAAAACGAACCCGATCCGAATTGTTTTTTGACGGACGAAAATTTCAGAGGCAGTGTGCAAACTTGATTGACAAAACGTGAGGTCGTATTTATTTTTCAACGTGCGAAAATTTCGGACGAAAAATTTGGAGTCAGTTTGCAATGGCCTTAACTCAACAAATACTCAACACAGAAACATGAGAGTTATCTCTATAGAAAGCCTGAAGTGTCTACTTTCAAATGAAGTAAGTCATATCGAAAACAAACTTTCTGTGATAAAGTAATCCGTATGAAACCGACACGATGTTCAGTCTGTCCAGTCTAACTCATTATTTTTAATATGATCCCGCCCCCTCGTGTTCACATCTAAATAACCATGTGATCCGCGCGTGTGGAGACGCCCAACATAAACAAAGCGTCAGTGAAGAGTTCATCACTGCTATACTGTTCGTTTCTGGAAGAAGACGCGCTGAGTAAAAGCTGGATTTCCCTCAAAATAAGAGCAAGAGTTCATCCAGAAGAGAAGATCGATCTGATGAGTAAGTAATGCTTCTTTTTTGCATTAGTTAACGTGTTATTGTGACAAACTTGAACACGTTTAATTGGATTTTTCCCAAACTACAACATGATGAATGCTACCATCTATGTTTAGAAGAATGTTTAATGTTCACAAATAGATTTAATAGCGTGCCAAACAATAACAATTAGTTTCTCAGATATAAAATATCCTTTTTTTATGGTACAAAGTACATCATTTTGTAGTTCACAGCATACGTGAGTCTATGGCTGCAGAATCATAACAGCTACTATAAAATCCATACTAGGCTATATGACAAAAAAAAATCATAGCTGTTTTTTCCCAAACTGTAATTCCAGACTACAATGTTTGAATATGATGGGCAATTCATTGTATTTAAATTTCTTTCGACGTGATGTTTTCATGCTCTATATAAAACAATAAAATTAATATTAGTACATTGTAACATGATGAATGCTACCAGTCTAAGTATGTTTAGAACATGTTTATGATTAATAGCCTACTCTGTTCAAAAATAGATTTAATAACGTACTAAACAATGATTATTTTCTCAGATATAAAAGGTATTTTTTTGCTTACGATAGTACAAAGTATGCGTGAGTCTATAAAACCTAAGTATATATATATATATATATATATATATATATATATATATATAGATGCTCCTGATGTTAACATGCTCACAAATGTTTTTGGTTGTTTGTATTTTATTGAATCAGGTACTTGAACACAGATGAATCCTGATGACTTTCTTCTGATGTTGGTACAGTGCTCTCAGAGGAACACAATTTGATGTTCAACTACACTGATATTCTATGGTAAAACAAGATCCTTGACTACTGGTTGTTTTTTTTTTTGTTTTCTTCTTGAATCCATGGACATAAGTAAATGTCAGGTACTTGTTTCACTTTTTGAACATAATCTGTTGCAGGAATGAGTTAAGTCTGTTCACATCTCTGTGGTTAGATCAGTGTGCACAATAATGTGTCTTTGACCTTCATTATGTATGTTTTGATTATACTGTTGTAAATAAAATACAAATAATAAAAAAACAACATTTTTCCAGTCTCCTCACACTCTGTCTTACCTGCCTCAGTCACAGTCACACTGATGGCCCATTAGCTGCCTTTAGGTGAGGGCCCTTTGTCTCTCAGGTGAAAATCACTTAATATTCAAGGCCATTACCACTCCCTCGCATATTGACTTTCGATCACAAAACATGTCTTTAAAAATTTAAATTAATATATTGTTTTCTGTGAATGATTAAGCAGAATGATGTTCACATAATTGTGAAGTAAATATTCAAGCCTACAAGACTGATCACACAAAAGTCCTATTCAGGACTATTTAGTGTGGGTTGTATGGCCTTATTTCAGCTACATTTTTTCCCCCAAAACTTACTAACCACGCATAATATTTTTTTTCTAAAAAATGCAAACATGTACATCCATCTTGGTCACATATTATTGTAGCACAGTTTGTGCTGAATACAAAAAACAAAATACATGTTGGTCAATAGTATTTTATAAGTAGCTGAAATAAGCACAAATATCAGGGCATGTCAAAACGTCTCAAGGGCCCCAAAATCACCTCAGACCCCAGAGGGTTAAAGGAGAATGACACAATACCGCTTGCTCTGACAAGAGCTCTTTTTACACTAACATAGTTTGGTTAAAATTTTTCACTGGTACTGACTTTTCATTTCACTAAAGAATAATATCAACTTGTGGAAAATGGGCATTACACGTGCATCTCAATAAATTAGAATGTTGTGAAAAAGCTCATTTTTTGTTGTAAGTTATTTCAAAAAGTGAAACTTTCATATATTTTAGTTTTATTGCATGTAAAGTAAAACATTTCAAAAGTATTTTTTGTTTTTGATGATTAGAGCTTACAACTGATGAAAGTCAAAAATCAGTATCTCAAAATATTAGAATATTTGCATTTGAGTTTCAATTAATGACCATCCCTACAGTATAAATTCCGGCTGTCTCTTGTTCTTTGAAACCACAATAAAGGAGAAGACTGTATACTTGGCAATGATCAAGAAGTCGAACATTGACGCCCCCCACAAAGAGGGTAAGTCACAGAGGGTCGTTACTGAAAGGTGTGGCTGTTTACAGAGTGCTGTATCACAGCATATTAAATGCAATGTTGACTGGAAAGAAGAATTTGAGTAGGAAAAGGTGCACAAGCAACAGGGATGACTGCAAGCTTGAGAATACTGTCAAGCAAAGCCGATTCAAACACTTGTGAGAGCTTCACAAGGAGTGGACTGAAGCTGGAGTCACCATGCTCAGACGTCTTCAGGAAAAGGGCTACCAAGCCACTTCTGAACCAGAGACAACGTCAGAAGCGTCTTACCTGGACTGTGTAGAAAAAGAACGTCTCGGATACGTACGTAACCCTCGTTCCCTAATGGAGGGAACGGAGACGTTATGTCGTGACGACATTAGGGGATTTACCTGGGAGCCCCGATCACCTCTGTTAAGAGAAAACGCAAATGAAATTGGCTAGTTGATTTTGCATACCTGAGCCACTCCCCATGCATACGGGTATAAAAGGGCGACAGGTGCATCCACTCATCAGGTTTTCCGCTGAGGAGCCGAGAATGTGTCCCTGGCAACCAGCGATGATTCAAGATTGTGACATGGGGACATAACGTCTCCGTTCCCTCCATCAGGGAATGAGGGTTAGGTACGTAACCGAGACGTTCCCTATCTGTCGGTCACTACGAGTTATGTCGTCACGGCATTAGGGGTCTATGGAAAGCGCCACAACCTGAACCCGGTCACAACCTTGTGGCATGCAGATGTTGACAAGCTAGCGCGTGCCAGACAAATGCCATGCAAAAGGTCGCAACCTTCCCATCGCATGACTGGACTCTGTGGCAGATCCTACCTAGGTGTAGCGAGGAGGGCTGCCAGCAGCGCCTGACAGAGTAATCTGTCAAAGGGAAGACACAGGTTTAACGAGAGGGAAACCTTACCGTGGAAGAATACACATATGGGACTACCCGAAGGGAATCAAGCCATATGGACACCTAGCCCAGTCCAGGAGCTGACCGGAGACCCGGGCAAGCTAACACCAGTACTGGGCCTGGCATCAGACTACTCCACCCAGCCTGACTGCCGGGGGTGCTGGAGGAACTCCACCAGGGTTCGCTGTCCAGGGAACTAAACTGGAGGAGGAAAAATGCGCTTGTATCCCTGGGTGAGGAGGAATGGCACAGCAAGCGTGACACCGGCCAACTCATCCTGCCACTTACCTGTTACCCAACACACGGGAAGAATCTGGTTGAATGTGGAGACTGTAAAATTTCGCACAGCAAGCGTGACACCGGCCAACTCATCCTGCCACTTACCTGTTACCCAACACACGGGAAGAATCTGGTTGAATGTGGAAACTGTAAAATTTCGCAAAGGTGTTCAGTGTCGCCATTGCATCCATTATCCAGTGGGCCAACCTCTGCTTGGAGACAGCCTTCCCTTTCTGCTGACCTCCTGGCAGACAAAGAGCTGCTCAGAGCTTCTAAAGCACCGGTCCACATATATGCGCAGTGCTCTTACGGGACACAGCAACGCCAAGGCTGGGTCGCCATTCTCCGGGGAACGTGAGCTGTTGTGAGAGCGCGTCAGCTGCACGATTGAGCTCCTCCAGAATGTGGACGGCACGCAGCAATTTGAGCTGTGTCTGACTCCAGAGGAGGAGATGGCGGGCGAACTGGGACATGCGGCATGGGACATGCGGCGTGATCGTAGACCTCCCTGACGGTTGATGTATGAAACAGACGCAGTGTTGTCCGTACAGACAAACACATGCTTACCTAACAGCAGTGGCCGGAACTGCCTCAAGGCCAGATGCACTGCCAGCAGCTCTAGGCAGTTGATGTGCCAAAGCAGTCGAGGCCCCATCCAGAGCCCTGAGGCTGCCTGCCCGTTGCATGTAGCGCCCCAGCCCGTGCTGGAGGCATCTGTTGTGACAACAACATGCCGGGACACTTGTTCTAAGGGCACCCCGGCCCCTAGAAACGCAAGGTCCATCCAGGGGCTGAAAGAGCAGCGACACGATTGCATGATGGTCACACGATGTGTACCGCAGCACCATGCCCATCTCGGGACTCGTGAGTGTAACCAGTGCTGAAGTACATTTACATTTACATTTACATTTAGTCATTTGGCAGACGCTTTTATCCAAAGCGACTTACAATTGGGGAATACAAAAAGCGATTCATCTTGAAGAGGCAGTCAGACAGAGGAAGTGCTCGTAACACCAAGTCTCAGTCATTGTTCAAATAAGTACAAACTAGTAGGTGGAGAGAAAGATAGAGGGAAAGTTTTTTTTTTTTTTTTTTTTTTAAGTTTAGGATGAAGTCAAGTACTGCCGAAAGAGATGAGTTTTCAGTTGTTGCTTGAAGGTTGCCAGAGATCCGGCGTTCCGGATAGGGGTGGGAAGATTATTCCACCAGCCAGGAATGGTGAACGAGAATGTTCTGGAGAGTGATTTTGAGCCTCTCTGTGATGGTACCACAAGGCGTCGCTCACTAGCAGATCTCAAACTTCTGGAGGGGATGTAGGTTCGTAATAGTGAGTGGAAGTAGGAGGGTGCAGAGCCTGTGGTAGATCTGTACGCAAGCATCAGTGTCTTGAACTGGATGCGAGCTGCCACTGGTAGCCAGTGCAAGGAGATGAAGAGTGGTGTAACATGCGCTCTTTTGGGCTCGTTGAAGATCAGTCGTGCCGCTGCATTCTGAATCATTTGTAGAGGTTTGATTGCGTTTGATGGCAGACCAGCCAGAAGAGCATTGCAGTAGTCCAGTCTAGAAACAACCAGGGCCTGGACAAGAAGTTGCGCAGCATGCTCTGTCAGAAAGGGCCTGATCTTTCTGATGTTGTGTAGTGCAAACCTGCAGGAACGAGCAGTCTTTGCAATGTGCTCTTTGAAGGTCAGCTGGTCATCAAAGATTACACCAAGATAGTAGTCTCATATGAAGCAACCTGAGCAGCGTGACTGCAGTTACGGATGCCATATGCCCCAGGAGCCTCTGAAACTGTTTCAGCTGAACCACTGTCCTGCCTCTGAAGGAACTCAGGCAGTTCAGCACTGATTGGGTGCTCTCGTCCGTGAGATGTGCCGTCATACTCATGGAGTCTAACTCCACACCGAGAAAAGAGATTCTCTGCACAGGGGAGAGCTTGCTCTTTTCCCGGTTGACCTGAAGCCCCAACTGGCTGAGGTGCTGGAGCACCAGGTCCCTGATACCACACAACTGTTCTCGCGACCGGGCCAGGATGAGCCAGTCGTCGAGATAGTTGAGGATCCTGACACCCACTTCCTGTAACGGGACAAGGGCGCCCTCCGCAACCTTCGTGAAGACACAGGGGAACAGGGAGAACCCGAAGGGGAGGACCCTATACTGCCATGCCCGCCCCTCAAACGCAAACCGTAGGAACGGTCTGTGTCGAGGAAGGATCAAGACTGGATGCACTTGATAATGCGCTTATGCGTCAACATCTTGAACGGGAGCTTGTGCAGGGCCCGATTCAAGACACGCAGATTCAGGATTGGTCGAAGGCCACCGCCTTTCTTGGGCACAATGAAGTAAGGGCTGTAAAACCCCTGCCTCATCTCGGCTGGAGGGACCGGCTTGATTGCATCCTTTGCCAGGAGGACAGCAATCTCCTCGTGCAAGACAGGTGCATCTCAGACTGCCACCGAAGTCTCGAGAATGCCACTGAACTTGGGAGGTCGCCTGGCGAACTGAATCGCATAGCCGAGGCGAATTGTGCAAATGAGCCAGCGAGACGAGCTGGGCAGTGCAAGCCATGCCCCCAGATACCGTGCAAGTGGCACCAAAGGAACAACCGACGTACCCACAGTGGTGCAGCGAAGGGGAGTAAGGCTGGATGGAACAGACGGTGGTGCATTCTGACTCATCCACACCAAACTCCTTGAGTCCCTGGGGGGACTGTCTAGAGGTGCACGGGGAGGCACTGCGTCCCCGACCTGCACTCTTTTGGCCTCTGGCAAGATGGGTCGCGGGTGAGAGTGAGGAGGCATCGCGTAGCACACTGTCAGCCCACGAACCTGAGAACCCGGAGGAAAGGGAAATTGCACTTTTATTGAAAATGTGGGTACCGCTGGCCCTTGAGCCCGAAACAGAAACAAAAAGAAACAGAGGATTCTCCGCCTGGTCCTCCTCCGGGGGAAGGAGCGACGCTGTCCTTGTCATCTCCTGGGAAAGAGAAAAATTCCCCATCTCCAGGTTTCCCGCGTCAGGGCCGCTTCGTCGACTTCCTAGAGGACTTTGGGGCCGGCTGGGATGCGGGGGGCGCCGCACTCCTGCAAGAGGCTCGGTGCGCTGGCCTAGGTGTTGATTCAGCACAGGGCGGAGCAGCTCTGGAGGATGCAGGAGGGCGCCCATGGCGACGAGCAGACTGAGGCCTGGCCCCCAATATAGAAATGCATCATTTATTCAAATGCATCATTCATTCATTCATTCGGGCCAGCGGTGGCAGCTGGAGCATACCACCGGGGCAGGATGTGCTAAATCTCCTCGGTCTGCTTTTGCACTGCCGAGAACTGCTGGGCAAAGCCCTCGACAGTGTCGCTGAACAGCCCAGCCTGGGAGATGGGAGCTTCCAGAAAGCGTACTTTGTCGACGTCCTTCATTTCTGCCAGGTTGAGCCAGAGATGGCGCTCTTGGACCACCATTGTGGACATCACCTTCCCGAGGGACCGCGCCATGACTTTTGTCGCACGGAGGGCGAAGTCAGTCGCTGTGTGCAGCTCCTGCATCAACCCCGGGTCGGGACTACCCTCGTGCATTTGTTTTAGACCCTTAGCTTGGTGAACCTGCGGGATAGCCAAGGCATGCAAGGCAGAGGCGGCCTGGCCTGCAGCACTGTAAGCTTTGGCCACAAGAGCGGCCGTCAGCTTACTGGCTTTGGATGGGAGCTGCGGACGGTTCCTCCGGCGTTTTGCGGGCACAAGTGCACAGCAATCGCTCTCTCCACCTGGGGAATGTCCTCGTACCCCCTGGCTGCCCCACCATCAAGGGTAGTGGGGACGGAGGAGGCAGACAAGCGGGTTCTGGCCGTGAAAGGGGACATCCACGACTTCGTCAGCTCCTCATGCACCTCCGGGAAGAAAGGCACCGGGGTAGAGCGCGGTTGTGAGCCACGTCCCGCACCGATAAACCAATCATCTAGCCGCGAGGGCTCGGAACTGGGCGGTCTGTTGACTTCCAGCCTGATCCCCGCGGCTGCCCGGGCAAGCTTGGCCGTCAACTCCGTGTCTGGTTCGGTAGTGGCGACCACACCCGAGGGGGGCAGCCCCGCCGAACCTTCATCCTCAGAGGACGAAAGCCCATCCCCTAATGCTGCGATCAATTTCTGATCCTCGGGCGACGCGTAGAAAATGAAATACTGGCAGTCCCACGGGACGGACCAGCGAAATCACCCGGCAACCGAACGGGACGATCACTGCGTGAGGAGTAAGAGGTCCGTGGGGACGTAAACGGCGGAGAAGCTCTTACTGTGACCCACAGATCTCCCAGAGCGGCAGCCGACGTTCCTCTGCTCAAGTCAGAAAGACCGGGCTGGGTGGCGGCAGAGGGTGCCAATCTTTTCAGAAAAGAAAGGCGAGATCGCAGCGCCATCATGTTCATACGCCCACAACAGGCGCATGACTCATCCACGAATGCATATTCAGCGTGTTGGATGCCCAGACACTGAAGACAACGATCGTGTCCGTCATCCGCGGACAGGTAACGACCACAACCAAGAGGACACAGATGGAACGGCATCTTGAAAAAGACGCCAACTGTCCGTGATTTGCTCTTTTAAAATTTGCCCTTTCAGTTGAAGTGCCCAGGGGAATCGCTGCTGCGAGGGACTCCACTGAATAAAGAGGTGGAAAGGCTTTGTGGAGCTCAGCACTCTTCTCATCCACTCGGCCCCCCGAAGCAAAAATCTGATGAGTGGATGCACCTGTCGCCCTTTTATACCCGTATGCACGGGGAGTGGCTCAGGTATGCAAAATCCACTAGCCAATTGCATTGGTGTTTTCTTTATCAGAGGTGATCATCAGAGGTGATCGGGCTCACAGGTAAATCCCCTAATGTCGTCACGACATAACTCATAGTGACCGACAGATAGGGAACTGGACTGTTGCTCAGTGGTCCAAAGTTCTCTTTTCAGATGAAAGTAAATTTTGCATTTCATTTGGAAATCAAGGTCCCCGAGTCTGGAGGAAGAGTGGAGAGGCACATAATCCATGTTGCTTGAAGTCCAATGTGAAGTTTCCACAGTCAGTGATGATTTGGGCTGCCATATCATCTGCTGGTGTTGGTCCACTGTGTTTTCTGAAGTCCACAGTCAATGCAGCCATCTACCAGAAAATTCTAGAGCACTTCATGCTTCCTTCTGCTGACAAGCTTTATGGAGATGCTGATTTCATTTTCCACCAGGACTTGGCACCTGCCCACACTGCCAAAGGTACCAAAAGCTGGTTAAATGACCATGGTGTTACTGTGCTTGATTGGCCAGCAAACTCGCCTGACCTGAACCCCATAGAGAATCTATGGGGTATTGTCAAGAGGAAGATGAGAGACACCAGACCCAATAATACAGATGACCTGAAGGCCGCTATCAAAGCAACCTGGGCTTCCATACCACCTCAGCAGTGCCACAAACTGATAAACTCCATGCCACGATGAATTGAGGCAGTAATTAAAGCAAAAGGAGCCCCTACCAAGTATTGAGTACATATACAGTAAATGAACATACTTTCCAGAAGGCCAACAATTCGCTAAAAATGTTTTTTTTTATTGGTCTTGTGAAGTATTCTAATTTGTTGAGATGGTGATTTGGTGGGTTTTTGTTAAATGTGAGCCTAAATCATCACAATTAAATAAAACAAAGACTTAAACTACTTCAGTCTGTGTGCATTGAATTTATTAATGTGAGTTGAATTACTGAAATAAATGAACTTTTCCACGGCATTCTAATTTATTGAGATGCACTTGTATGTGACTTTAAACTTTTCTCTATGCTGGATAGAATTTTTTATCCTGAGTTGTTCAAATAATGGTAATCAAATATGATTTTAATGATAATTCAAATATGAAAATGTAATTCTAACCATGGGGAATTTTATCATGATTTATCATCAAGCCGGTAATCGTTCCATCCCTATGTGTAGGCTTCACTGATTTTCACTGAACTTGCGCATCTCAGTTTTTGAGTGAAAAAATAAATTAAAATAATAAAATAATAATAATAAAAATAATAATAATAATAATAATAAACATTATTTGTGGATAATTTGGCCAATGTTCAATCAAACACTGAGGTGCATAAGTTCAAATCAGTGATGCCTATGACCGATCAGTCTAAAAAGCAATACAAAACCTGTGCTAACTGAAAGAAAACAAATGGATATATTTAAAAAATAATAATAAATAAATGAATGAAAAAAAAAAAAAAAAGAATAAATGAAAAAAAATAAAAATAAATAAAAAGTATTTGGTACTAATGTAGCATAGTGAGAGATTGACAAGCAATTTTTAGGAGGCCAAGTACATCAGTTATTTCCAAGCACAGACATAACAAAAACATAAATCATTTGAAAAGTTTAACAAAGTTGTAATTACTGTATAGATTTTGTGAAAATGTTTTAAAATAGTTTCAAATATTAATTATTTTGTTTTATTATTGTAATATGTTTTTGTAAAATTATAATTTTGTAACTGCTGTCTATTCACATTGGTTGCTATTAACGGTTTTCTTATTGACCAGATGACCACATGAGGGATATTTGCAATATCAAAAAACATTTCTACAAAAAAAAAAAAAAAAAAAAAGAAGATGAATGTTAAACACATAGGGATATATTTATCACATTATCTTAGATCTGTGTTTACGGCCAGCAGAAAATAAAGTGTTTATTTGACAGAGTCTCTGAAGTGAGAGTAGCTTGACATGGGCTTTGTCGTACTCTGGTGACTTTCTCTAATGTACCTGTCATGCCCTTGATATATGGCTGCATGTATATTTTAAGGCTCACCTGGCATACGTGTCACTTGCAGTCTGTTTGTGGCATAATGATTGATCAACACTTCTTTCTCATGGAAAGGAGGGAGAAAGAATTTACTCAATTGGTGGAGAGCTCCATTTCAAGGTAAACAATCACACATCCTTAACTACAAAAACAAACTTTCCATCTTTTATGACCAAACTCACTCATGCTCACTCATTTTTTTTTTAGGTTATTTTTTTTATGCACCAAAATGCTTCCAAAAAAAAAAAAACATTTGATAAATTGCACCAGTAATGTTGATATACAATTGTTTGTCTAAAATGCTTTAACCTGTTAACATTCCAGTCAAGTTGCATCTGAAGATAATTTATGGAAAACCGTGTCATCCACCCACTCCCAAAATGGCATTACTTTTTCCCTGTGTAACACAAATAAAAAAGGAAGATAGGAAATAAAGTTGAGACAAAATTATTTTTTATGATATCTAAAATAAACTGTGATGAAGGACAACCTCCTATATTAATAAGACAAGTTTGACTGACAGACCTTAGGCAAAGAATATTCTTCATTGTAATGAAAAAAATGTACTTAATACATTTGAAGATCTTTGCCCATTTAAGGGTTCTTGCTGTCCGGGCAACCCGGTAAATATGGATAGCATAATAGCTCTAATTCATTAAAACGTTATTGATGTCACCACACTGAAATTTACTTAGTGGCTATTGTCAGTTCCAAAAGGCCATTGCATAAATGCAAAATTGTAAATGGAACTGATCATTAAATCTTCAAATGTCAAACCTGACACAATGTATGTATCTGTTATTTTGAATTTGCCATGAATGTGAATGAAATTATCAATGAATAACGTCTCAGTTATGTATGTAACCCTTGTTCGCTGATGGAGAGAACGGAGACATTATGTCGTGATGACATTGGGCAGGGGTAGGCAACGTTGGTTCTGGAGTGCCGCTGACCTGCAGAGTTTAGCTCCAACCCTAATCAAACACACCTGAACAAGCTAATCAAGATCTTCAGGATTAATAAGGCTACAGGCATGTGAGGTTTTTTTTTCAGGGTTGTAGCTAAACTCTGCAGGACATCGGCACTCCAGGACCGACGTTGCCTACCCCTGACATAGGGGTTTACTTGGGAGCCCCAATCATCTCTTACTTTAAGAAAAAACGACAATGAAATTTGAATAGTGGATTCCGCACACTGAGCCACTCCCCATGCATACGGCTATAAAGAGGCAACAGCTGCTTCCACTTATTCAGGTTTTACGCTGAGGAGCCGAGAACATTTCCCTGGCAACCAGCGATGGTTTGAGGTTGTGGCATGGGGACTTAACGTCTCTCTTCCCTACATCAGGGAACGAGGGTTACGTACGTATCCAAGACGTTCCCTATCTGACAGTCACTACGAGTTATGTCACCATAGTGCCACAATCCAAACACTGTCACAACCCTGTGGCGCCGCAAAATTTGACAAGCCGCAGCGTGTAAAACAAATGCTGTGCAAAGGTCGTAACCTTCCCAATGCCCGAGTGCAAATTCACTGACCTAGGCGCCTGCGGGGACCAAAAAGGTAGTACATCGCTGCTGGAGATAGCCATGCTGCTGTTCTGTCCACTAAAAATTTCTTAACATCCTACCCATAGGGAGGTATCATGTGGAGACACCGATATGGACTGACTAACGGGGCAGTAATACATATGGAATGGGTCTCTGAGGCAGGTCCTACCTGAGAGTAGGGATGGAACGGCTGCCAGCAGAGACTGACAGAGTGGTCTGTCAAAGGGAAGACACGGGTTCACCAAAAGGAAAAACTTACTGTGGAAGAATACACATATATGATCTCCTGCAGGGAATCAAGCCATATGGACATCTGGCCCAGTACTAACAGCTAACACGAGTACTGGGCCTGGTGTCAGACTACTCTGCCCAGTCTGACTTCCGGGGATGCTGGAGAATGCTCAACAAGGGTTTGTCATCGGGGAACTGTACTGGAGGAGGAAAAAGGCACTCGCATGCCTGGGTGAGGGCGCCATTTACCTATTACCCAACTCACGGGAAGAAAAAGGCTCAATAAGGAGACTGTAGAATCTTGCGAAGGTGTTTGGTGTCATACAGCTTAAGCTCAACTGAATCCAGCAGCTCAAAGGGGTCCCTCTGAATGCCAGCCTGGATGGTAGATAGATCCCAGCAGGCCACCAGGGGTGATCTAGGGGGATTTAACCTTCTGGCACCCCTCAGGAACCTGACAATGAGACTGTGCTTTTCCAGGGACTGTCCGTCCACTGCATCATGATTGTGATGATTGATAACAGTCACATACACTTTTAAGGTGGAGCAGGACAGCCTACGCTCCAGCCTTTCTTGCAGGAAAGAAAGCACTACTCTCATTGTGCATCTTCGGTGATCTTCTCAGCAAGAAATACACCAGTTCGTGAACAGACTCCACTTCAGGGCATAGGCTTGCCTTCTACAAGGGGCTCTAGCCTGAGTGATGGTGTCTGCCACATCCCATCCAGGAGCCACACATGGAGGTTCCAGAGATACGGACGCGGGTGCCATATGGTGCCGAGCACATGAGAAAGAAAGTTGTCACGAGGAGCATGACTTCCAAAAACCAGGTCCGGGTGGGCCAACAGGCATAACCTCACGTACCTTGCACAGTGTCTGTGCGAGCAGGCTCACTGGAGGAAACGCATACTTGTGTAGGTCCAGAGGCCAGCTGCCAGTGCATTTGTGCCCAGGGGGGCCTGGGTCAGGGAATAATACAGCTGGCAGTGGGAAACAAACAGGTCTATCTGGCCTTCCCCGAATCGACTCCAGATCAGCTGGACCATCTGGGGGTGGAGTCACCATTCTCCGGGGAACATGAGCTGTGGTGAGAATGCGTTGGCAGCACGATTGAGCTCCCCCCGAATATGGATGGTGCGCAGTGACTTAAGCTGTGTCTGACCCAAGAGGAAGAGACGAAGAGACCGCTTTGAGTTGTGACATGCGATGTGATCTTAGACCTCCCTGTCGGTTGATGTATGATGCAGCCACTGTGTTGTCTGTGTGGACCAACACGTGCTTGCCTTGCAGCATTGGCCGGCACTGCCGAAAGGCTAGATGCACTGACAACAGCTCTAGGCAGTTGATATGCCAAAGCAGTCGAGGCCCCGTCTAGGACCCAAAGGCTGTCAGCCGGTTCTGGAGACATCCTTCGTGACATTGACACGCAGAGTCACTTGTTCTAAGGGCACCCCTGGCCCGTAGAAAGGCTAGGTTTGAGCAGGGGCTAAATGAGTGGCAACACACCGGTGTGATGGCTACTCGATGTATACCGTGGCACCATGCCCATCTCGGGACTCGGGAGTGTAACCAGTGCTGAAGTGGTCTCATATGAAGCAATCCGAGTGGCCTGACTGTGGCTGCGGATGCCATATGCCCCAGGAGCCTCTGAAAATGTTTCAGTGGAAACATTGTCCTGCCTTCAAAGGAACTTCAGACTTCACTCGTTGGTGAGACGCGCCTTCACTTCACTCACAGAGTCTAACTCCATACTGAGAAAAGAGATTTTCTGCACAGGGGAGAGCTTGCTCTTTTCTCAGTTGAGAAAAGTTGAGTTCTATCATATCGAGACATGAAAGTAAGCGTCCTTCATGGTGAAAGCTGCAAATCAATCCTGAGACTGAATGCATATGATGATGTGCTTCTGCGTCAACATCTTGAATGGAAGCTTGTGAAGGATATGATTCAAGACTCTCAGATCCAGGATTGGCCAAAGGCCACCGCTTTTCTTGGGCATGTTGAAGAAAGGGCTGATACAACTTGCGCCGCGGCCCTGCGAGAGGCCAGGGTGGAGGTGCTCCAGAGTATGCAGCGGAGCGACCATGGCGACGAGCAGACTGAGGCGGGTCCCACGATGGAATGGTGGCAGCTGGAGGAGGATCATGACAGGTAGGATATGCTGGATTTCCTGCACCTGTCGCCTTTTTACACCTGTATGCACGGGAGTGGCTCAGCATCCAAAATCCACTAGCCAAATTTTATTGCCATTTTCTCTTAAAGTCAAAGATGATTGGGACTCCCACGTAAACCCCTAATGTTGTCACGACATAACTCATAGTGACCGACAGATAGGGAACTACAATTACTGTCTGTTCTTTATACGAAGTTATTGAATGCTTTCAGAAGACTAAAGGCACATCTCAATCATCTCCTTTGTTTAGTAGTCAGGGTTATGATCAGAAAACTCTCAAATCACACAATCCTTCCATTGAACTTAATCTAGCTAACACGTATAATTAATTTAACACTGAAATTAAATAAATCAAGGACATTTTTCGCCGTTCCCCCTCTTCAAAACATAACCACATAGAACATTCCAGCCTGCGGAATGTTTGCAAAAGTGTAGCCTGCAAAAGTTCCTGTTTTAAGCATTTACGAACCGCCGCCGGGGTTTTGACCCTTTTTTTCTGCTTTACCTGTGGCAGATACCACAAGTAAGACACCACAAGCAAGAAGCTTCACAGCTTGAACAAAAACACAAACTGACAAATATACAGATAAGTAAATAAAATGTTATAATTAAACCTATCTGGTGTGTGTGTGTGTGTTTCAGAGTTTATAGAAATGGTGATAGAGGGCAATATGTGAAGATTAAAGTCAGTGCATGCGAACATAACAATAGCCCAAACCCTAGTGTGCACCCGAGGGAAAGGCTAAAACTGTAAATGCATGAGCGATGACGTATATGAAACTAAATGGAGACGAGAGTTCAAGTGGTGTCCCAGCCAGTGACAGAGTCCTCGGTCACAGTAACAAAGAATTTTTCACAATGCACTTTAGACAGCATTAAAAAAAAACTGTCCACAAGATATCAGTAATGCTGTTATTGATAAATGACAGCGGTGATGTTTTACAAAACAAATACATTGTCATGTCCTCGGAAAAGGAGTCATCGGTGTTCCAATGTATAGTGAGTAAGGAAATCATGTACACAATATACCGATTCAAGACCGCAGGAGCTGAATGAAATGCACCATTGACAGACATGGCCACTATGAATTGTGACTGTAGTGTTAATAATCTATTTTCAACCCCTAAATTCAGTCAAAGTGCAACCCCTTATGATTATTGTGCTTGTGCACCAGATATGCAAACTCATTAGGAGTAAAAAGGTGACAAAGATTCATAAATGTGATTATATATATATATATATATATATATATATATATATATATATATATACACACACACACAGTATCTCACAGAAGTGAGTACACCCCCCCCATTTTTGTAAATATTTAATATTTTCATGTGACAACACTGAAGAAATGACACTTTGCTACAATGTAAAGTAGTGAGTGTACAGCTTGTATAACAGTGTAAATTTGCTGTCCCCTCAAAACAACTCAACACACAACCTTTAATGTCTAAACCGCTGGCCACAAAAGGGAGTACACCACTAAGTGAAAATGTCCAAATTGGGCACAATTAGTGTTACAAGGTCTCAGGTGTGAATGGGGAGCAGGTGTGATGCTGTGTAAATTTGATGTTATCGCTCTCACTCTCTCATACTGGTCACTGGAAGTTCAACATGGCACCTCATGCCAAAGAACTCTCTGAGGATCTGAAAAAAATAATTGTTGCTCTACATAAAGATGGCGTACGCTATAAGAAGATTGCCAAGACCCTGAAACTGAGCTGTGGCATGGTGGCCATACAGCGGTTTAACAGGACAGGTTTCACTCAGAACAGGCCTCGCCATGGTCGATCAAAGAAGTTGAGTGCACATGCTCAGCGTCATATCTAGAGTTTGTGTTTGGGAAATAGATGTATGAGAGCTGCCAGCATTGCAGCAGAGGTTAGAGGGGGGGGGGTCAGCCTGTCAGTGCTCAGACCATACGCCTCACACTGCATCAAATTGGTCTGCATGGCTGTCATCCCAGAAGGAAGCCTCTTCTACAGAGGATGCACAAGAAAGCCCGCAAACAGTTTGCTGAAGACAAGCAGACTAAGGACATGGATTACTGAAACCATGTCCTGTGGTCTGATGAGACCAAGATAAACTTATTTGGTTCAGATGGTGTCAAGTGTGTGTGGAGGCAACCGGATGAGGAGTACAAAGACAAGCGTGTCTTGCCTACAGTCAAGCATGGTGGTGATGGACTGGCCAAGCATGTCTCCAGACCTAAATATAGGATATATATAATATAGCAATATATTAAATATAAATATATATGTATAATATATAATACAATAATATATAATATATAAATATATGTATATAATATATATATATATATATATATATATATATAGTATATATATACTAAATATAGCAATATATAATGCTTAAAACCTGTGGGCTACCAGCTCTGCCTTCGACTGCGCTAGAATGAGCCAGTCGTCGAGGTAATTCAGGACACAGATTCTCATCTGTCTCAGAAGGGAGAGAGCCGCGTCTATGCACTTCATAAAAGTGCGGGGAGCTAGAGCCAGCCCAAAGGGCAGGACCGTGTATTGATAAGCCACTTCCTCGAAGACGAAGCTCAAGAATCATCTGTGATGGTAAGTAAGTAAGTATCTTTCAGATCCAGCGAAAAGAACCTCTGGCCGAATTTGTGAGAGGATCTACTTCAGTGTAGTCATTCTGAACGGCCGTCTCATGAGGGCGCGGTTCAGACGTCTGAGATCGAGGATGGGCCGGAGGCTGCCATCTCTTTTTGGGACGAGGAAATAACGGCTGTAAAAAGCCTGACTCGCTCTGAGCTGGGGGAACTATCTCTATAACTCCTTTTGCCAGCAAATTCTTTACCTCGGCTCGCAGAACGTGAGCGTTGCTGCTCAGCACTGAGGTGGAGCGACGAGCGAATTGAAGTGTATAACCTCGTTCTATAATCCCCAGAATCCAACGAGACACTCTGGGGATGGCCTGCCAGGCCTCGGCCCGTGTGGCAAGGGGTTGGATTAGTTCGATAATTGGAAGAGGAAATTTGCTCTCTTTTTGAGGATGTTTGTTTTTTATTTTTCTCGCTATAACAGCGGCTGTATGTGGAAGCGCTTTTGGAAAGGGACCGTGATTCACAACAGTTTCTGGGACAAACAAACCGGCCTTGTAACCCGGAACTGAACTGGGTGCTTGAAGGCACAACAGAGGGCGTTTTGGGGTTGGGCCAGCCTTTGCGAGACTTTGCCCCCCTCCTCTTCCTTCCTAGCGGATCAGAACGACGCCGGAGGTGCAGGGTCCAAGGTCAGCTTGGGCCGGGGTCCTTGACGCTTCGGATAGGGGTAGCGCTTGGCCGAGTGGGAGCGCTGCCGATGCTAAGGCTTCCATGTAGACTGAGTGGGCGATGACGCAGGTTTAGCTGGCTGTTGCGCTGGAGCAGGCTTGGGGCGACTAGTGGCCGTTGCAGAGATGGACTGTTTAGGCTGGAAGTGTCGCATAGCTTGGGACAACTTCTGAGCCACTGTCAATCGCTCCGCAAAACCCCTCGACGGCAGGACCAAAAAGCCCCGCAGGGGAGACCGGGGAGTCGAGGAAAGGGACCATGTCAGCCTCCTTGATTTTGGTGAGGTTTAACCATAAGTGGCGCTCCAACACCACTAAGTTGGCCATTGACCTCCCTATGGACTGTGCTGTAGCCTTGGTAGCCCTCAGAGCCAGGTCGGTGGCACTGCGCAGTTCCCTGAAAACTGCGGGACCAGGTCCAGATTCGTCCATGGTCTGGAGGAGTTTGGCCTGAAAGACCTGGAGCACAGCCATGGAATGAAGCGCTGAGGCGGCCTGCCCGGTGGAGGAATATGCTCGTCCAGCTAGGTCAGAAGTCACCCTGCAGGGCTTGGAGAGGTGAGCGGCCTTTGCTTTCCATCCGATGGCGAAGGGTGGGCAAAGGTGCGCAGACTCTGCCTCATCGAAGGGGGCAGCCTTTCGTAGCCCTTCTTCTCGGCGCCGTCCACTAAGGAGAGAGCAGAGGAAGCGATAGAGCGAAGGCGGGCCGAATACGGAGCACGCCACGACTTCGTAAGTTCGTCATGGACCTCCAGAAAAAACGGAGAGTTTCAATAACGAGGGGCCGTACGGCGCCCCGGCAGGAACCATTCAATCAGGCGACTACGACTGGGCTCCTCCGGCGTAGAACACTCCAAACCCAGCTCGTCGACGGCCTTAGAGAGGATGCGGAATATTTTCCTATAGCAAAGCGCCTGCTTATATAGCCAGATATAGCCTTTCTGGCGGGCTTTGCCACCATAGGCTCGTGCAGCGCCGCTGACGAGCCATTGGTTTGTTTTTATTTACTGCACGAACCAATGGCCGTGCAGTCACACTGCGTGATTGAAAAAGTCCTCAGTCCACGGAGAAAATTGAGTTTTCCCCATAGCGTCAAACGACGCATTACGAGTGAAGTATCGACACGGAACCACATACTGCAGCTATTACAGCAGTCTGGCTTCATAGTAGAAGAGTCCAGGTGCGGAATTGGCCTGCCTGTAGTCCAGATTTTTCACCTATAGAGAACATTTGGTGCATCATTGAACGAAAAATATGTCAAAGACAACCATGAACTCTTCAGCAGCTGGAAACCTATATCAGGCAAAAATGGGACCAAATTCTAACACCAAAACTCCAAAATATCATAACCTCGATGCCCAGACATCTTCCAACTGTTTTGAAAAGAAGAGGAGATGCTACACCATGGTAAACATGCCCCCGTCCCAACTATTTTGAGACCTGTAGTAGGCATCAAATTTGAAATGAGCTCATTTTGTGCATAAAATTGTAAATGTTATCTATGTTCTATTGTGAATAAAATATTGGCTCATGTTATTTGAAAGTCTTTTAGTTTTCATTTTATTCAAATTTAAAAAATGTCCCAACATTTCCGGAATTCAGGTTGTATGTGTGTATATATATATATATATATATATACTGTATATACACTCACCTAAAGGATTATTAGGAACACCTGTTCAACTTCTCATTAATGCAATTATCTAATCAACCAATCACATGGCAGTTGCTTCAATGCATTTAGGGGTGTGGTCCTGGTCAAGACAATCTCCTGAACTCCAAACTGAATGTCAGAATGGGAAAGAAAGGTGATTTAAGCTATTTTGAGCGTGGCATGGTTGTTGGTGCCAGACGGGCAGGTCTGAGTATTTCACAATCTGCTCAGTTACTGGGATTTTCACGCACAACCATTTCTAGGGTTTACAAAGAATGGTGTGAAAAGGGGAAAAACATCCAGTATGCGGCAGTCCTGTGGGTGAAAATGCCTTGTTGATGCTAGAGGTCAGAGGAGAATGGGCCGACTGATTCAAGCTGATAGAAGAGCAACTTTGACTGAAATAACCACTCGTTACAACCAAGGTATGCAGCAAAGCATTTGTGAAGCCACAACACGCACAACCTTGAGGCGGATAGGCTACAAAAGCAGAAGACCCCACCAGGTACCACTCATGTCCACTACAAATAGGAAAAAGAGGCTACAATGGTGTGGGGGATGTTTTCTTGGCACACTTTAGGCCCCTTAGTGCCAATTGGGCATCGTTTGCCACGGCCTACCTGAGCATTGTTTCTGACCATGTCCATCCCTTTATGACCACCATGTACCATCCTCTGATGGCTACTTCCAGCAGGATAATGCACCATGTCACAAAGCTCGAATCATTTCAAATTGGTTTCTTGAACGTGACAATGAGTTCACTGTACTAAAATGGCCCCCACAGTCACCAGATCTCAACCCAATAGAGCATCTTTGGGATGTGGTGGAACGGGAGCTTCGTGCCCTGGATGTGCATCCCACAAATCTCCATCAACTGCAAGATGCTATCCTATCAATATGGGCCAACATTTCTAAAGAATGCTTTCAGCACCTTGTTGAATCAATGCCACGTAGAATTAAGGCAGTTCTGAAGGCGAAAGGGGGTCAAACACAGTATTAGTATGGTGTTCCTAATAATCCTTTAGGTAAGTGTATATACAGTGCTTTAAATATATTAAAAATATATATCATTTATAATAAATATATAAAATTATATATCAAGTTTATATATATATATATATATATATATATATATATATATATATATATATATATATATATAAACTTGATTTAAATTTAAACCATACCAGATGACTTTTGATTTGGCCAGTATAAAAATGCCCTTTAAATAAATGCCATGGTCATTTCACTTTCCAGTGCATGATCTCTCAACTATTATTAACTCTCAAGGAAAACCTTTCTGCAGAGAAGGTAAAGGGGGAAATCTAACAGCATTTTAGACCAAATTAAACCTTGAAAAGTGGAAAACTCTCAAATTAGGTGGGTTTTCATACAAACATTAAGTTGTTCTTCTACAAAATGCATTGTAACCTTGACACAACCAGCATTGCCACAGCTTTCTGTAACAAAGGATCAATGTAGAGCAAAGAGGATGAGGAAAAATACCCCCTCACCCACAAGAACATAAAGACTGAAAAAAAAAAAAAAAAATCTCCCTTAAACCCATTTACTTTCATTTTCTGTGGGCACGTGCAAAGATAATTTTGAAACTGGACTTCCCACACGTGCAGGGACGATGACAGCCTGTGTCTGCTCTTCTCTTTTACAGATTATAGGCCCAATTATGAAAGAGAGATACCGAATGGACTCAGAATCATCTGCATATAAATGAAATGGAGAACCTAACGGATCCAGCCTCACTGCAATCTAATGGGAGAGAGACTTACAGTAGTTTACAACAATACCATTTTTATAAAACACTTTTCATTTCAACCCATTAAAAATAGGGATAGGTAAGTGTTTAAGGTTCTCAAAGGCTTCAGAAAACGTGGCTAACCTAGTAGAGAATGCTATCAAAGGATCTAAATAGCCGAATAGAATTCTGGGTAATAAAAAACATGCTGGCGATTCACCCTAAATCCACAGGTATTTCAGCATTTTTAAAACTGGCCAGCAAGCAGATCTCTTACAGACCAACCAAAACCCCATCATATGCCTTCAGAACACTTATACTGCATGTATACTGAATAATGAGTTTTATGCATGCTTTGCATGCTTTTTTAAACCTTGAAGCTGGTTACCTACCATAGACATTTAACTGTACAATGAGCGTAAACATTTATTTGAAAATTTCTCCTTTTGTGGGCCAAAACAGAAAGAAGGGCAGGGTGATAATGTTTGATTAATGTTTATTTTTCCTACTTCTTTTGCAGAAACTCACTTTTGTTATAGTATGTATGTCATATACTGTACTTTGGATCATATAATGTAACAATATAATAATTTAGTGGATAAGGACTTGTTAAATTTTATACATCGCTACAATAGTTTCCCCTCCTTGCCTCGTTTTTTTATTTATTATTTTAATTTTTTTCATATATATATAATTGCTTATTGACCCAAGTAGGAAGAACTCACTCTTAAGTCACAGTAATCTTATGTATAAGACACAGTGGTCTTTATAATATATGTGCCCAGCATGTATCATTTGTTTTTCTGAAGTTGTATGTATGTATGTATGTATGTATGTATGCAGGGCTTCACATTAACCCTCGCAAAATGCAGGTGGATTTCAGCTGTGGCGGGTAACACGGTCACTCCCACTAGCCACTTCGGCAAGTTAAATTTTATATACGGTAACAGAGCTCTACATTAATGCTTGTCCGGGAAAAGTAGATTTTTTGAAGGGGCAAGTGAATTTTTTTTTAAACGTGATTAAAACATCTAATTAGGGAATCACGAAAGCACGGAGAATGATTCTGATTTATAGAACGCAAACGACAATTTATAGTGGATAATGTATTGACAGTGACAAGATCGTTGCTGTTGAGGCTCACACAGCCTTTCTGTGTGTGAAATAATCTTTCGGTGTATGAAATAATTGCTTAAAATTTAGCGCCTTCAGCCATTTCCTCAGCTGCTCCTCTTCTTTAGGTGGTGGGTGTAAATTGTAAAGTGCACTCTGACCGCTTCACATTGTGTTTGTAACATTGTTGGTGTAATTGTTCTCTTCTCTTAATCCAATTGTTATGGCAGCCCCTAATTGAGCATAATTTACATATTTGTGTTCTTTTATCATCTACCGTTACAGCTATAGGATTACGGCTAGCAACTAGGTAGGTTCCTCTCAGCCGGAAGTAAAATGACAAAACGAACGCAATGGCAGCACCATTGTTGTCATGGAAAATAAGGTGAATAGTGTCTCATTATATTAACTGTAATTGACAGTTCGCAAAGAGCTTGATCGACAGATGATCTGACCAATCAGAACGAGGATATTATGTGCCGCCGCTGCTATCCACCATCTTGCCCGACATCTACGGCCGGTCTCCATAGAAATTCATGTTAAAAAAGGGTAAAAAAGGTTGACTGAATTGAAACTTTTTCAATATAACTAAATATAAATATGTACGGAGGGTTAAGCTGTGCTGTTGTTGGCTGCCACTGCAACGGCAATATATATATATTTATTTATTTATTTTATTTTCATGCATGTAAATTGGGTTTCTTGCAGTCGTGGTCAGAATGATTGGCACCCTTGGTGATCAACGAAGCCTGTGAAAATTAATCTGCATTGTTAATCCTTTTGATCTTTTATTAAAAAAATCCAACAAATCTAACCTTTCATAGGATAATAAGAATTTAAAATGCAGGAAATATCATTATGAAATAAATGTTTTTCTCTAATACGCATTGGCCACAATTAATGGCACCCTTTCATTCAATACTTTTTGAAACCTCCGAATACAGCAGTATATTTCATTGTACACATGGGGTACTTTTTATCCCTGTGTTCACCAAACCCATCCCAGCAGGCGCCAAATGTCTATGTAACGTCAGGTTGACATTGGACAGATGTTGCATCTTGGTTGAAAATGAAAATCGGGTTGACGTCAATATTTGACGTCAATTTGACGTTGACTTAACGTTGGATTTTGGTTACACAACCTAAAAACAACAAAATCTCAATGTCAGCTGACATCGGTATTGGACATCAATTTAACATTGACATTAGACGTTGAATTTATATTGAATTTTGGTCACTCGACGTCGCAACCGAAATTTAACCAAATATCAACGTCTTAGGACATTGTGTGCCTGTTGTGTGCCTACTGGGATCTTGAGTGTTTGCTGCTAAAAAGCTAATTGTTTTAGTTTCATCTGCCCGTAGAAGCCGGTCCCATTTGAAGTTACAGTCATGTCTGATAACTGAATATGCTATGTTTTTGGATGAGCTAGGAGAATTTTTCTTGAAACCCTCCCAAACAACATGTGGTGTAGGGGCTGTTTGACAATTCTTTCTATGGTTTTCTGACCCCGAGACTCAACTATTTTCTGCAATTCTCCAACTGTGGTCCTTGGAGAGTCTTTAGCCACTCAAACTCTCCTCCTCACCGTGCCTTCGGACGAAATATACACACGTCTTCTTCCAGGCAGTTTCGGAACATTTTATGTTGATTGGAAATTCTTAATTATTGCCCTGATGGTGGAAATGGGAATTTTCACTGCTCTAGCTCTTTTCTTAAAGCCACTTCACTAATTTGTGATGCTCAATTATCTTTTGCTGAACATCAGATATATATTCTTTGTTTTTTCTCATTGTGATGGACAATTAAGAGAATTTGGGCTTTACTTTCCCTCCTATTTATATTTCTGTGAAACAGGAAGCCATGGCTGGATAATTTCATGTTCATAATCGCCCTGGAGTTCTCAAAATTGTGAATATGAATGGGAATATACTTCAGATATAGTTTACTCATAAGAATGTCTAGGGGTGCCAATAATTGTGTCCAACATGTATTTGAGAAAAACATTTATTTCATAATGAGATTTTCCCCGTTTCAATTGTTTTAGTTCAATAAAAGGTTAGATTTTTGTGATATTTTTTATTTATTCATTTTTTTTAATGAAAGATCAAAAGGATTAATAATGCAGGTTTATTTTCAGAGCATTCTTTGATCATATTTACAGAGGCTGCCAATAATTCTGATCATGACTGTATGTGTGCATTGTGTCTTTTGCGTGAATTATTATTGAGACTAATCCGTTTTGTTATTGGAGCAAATAGGAAAGCAAAAATCATATTTGCTGTAGTCTCCTGTTCTACAATATACGTTTTCCCAACTAGCCAATGATGAATATCACTTGAGAACCCTGGAAATATGAATAAGGGATCATGTTTATTGTATTATTCTACACAGTATAATGCTGTGTTGAAGAGCAAAAAAAACTAACAAAAACAAAAAAAAAATGCAAAAATGACCATAAATATTATAAACGTCCAAACTAACAATTAATTTACATACATATATCTTAAAATTATTCCTGTGTGACTGATAATGTGCATGTTGTTTCATTTTATGTCAAGGTATAAGTCACTGTTGCTGTCTGAATACAAGCATGGCCGCCAGAAACGATTCCAGTTCTGCTGGGAGTTTAGAAATTCAACAAAACAATTACACAAAATGGGACAGTGTGTAAGTCAACATTTGAAACTGCTGTTTTCAAACAGTGTCACATTTCATTCCAATAGTAGAGTAGGATGAAACACGTTTACACGTTTAAATTTCAAAACATCAGCAGCAGACAATGTATTGGGGAAATGTATTCAAATCTGAGATGAATAGCAAATTGCAAAATGAGTTACAATCATTCCTGGTCTCCCCTATATGTGTGTTCTGCTTCTGGTGAATTAAATTAGTAGAATCAATGCCCCCCTTTTTGTTTGTTTGTTTGATTTATTGATTGTATTTATTAATTAATCTATTTTTATTTATTAATGTAACTCCAGAAGTTCATGTACATGTACTCTTAATGGAACAAAGGTTTTAAAAAAATGCCTGTACAAAATTTAATTTTGTTCAGTCCGGCCCTGACTTTGAGATTACTAAAACAATACCGTTTTTCTGTAAATATAATTAATATAACATGTGAATAATGATCAGACATTTTTTCTAATCTTATGCTGAGCAAACTGTCAAATGACAACTATAACACGGGTTTTTTATCCGAATACTGTACCAGCAACACTGTGCAGTAGCAGGCACTATTATTAAAGAAAATAACAGACTAAAATTACTTTCTCTAAATTGTTTCTCTAATGTGTCGTTTAATCAGCTTTGAAAGAATATAAAAACCACATTACATTGGGTCAACTGAACTTGTTCATCTAAAAAACCAATATGTCTACAGACCATGTTTGTGTCTCTACAAACTAGTCTATGTCACATTAAGCGAATCTGTGCACTCTGCCTCTTTTCTAACTTAATGTTGTTTCCCTTGCTTTTGTCATTTCCATGCTTCATTAGCATAATGTGGAAAGGATGTTTGATGACTCCCTAATGACAGGAAGATACCCTTATAGCACAAATTTACATATTAACAAGCTTTTACCTATAATGGCAACTGAAATGGAAAAGTGCAGTGCTAACCGTACTTATGAAGTGGATATACCTTGATCTCTGTATCCTTCCACCATATTAAAACCAGTCTGTGGATAGTTAATCAGAGAAGAGACTGCAATGACTGAAAATAAGGTCCTCTCTTAAAACTTTAGTGAGGGTTATAAAGTGATTGAGCAAAATGGAATAATGATGCACGCTCTGGTAAATGGGTTCTGAAAGTCTAACCGTGGATGAGGTCATAAAAACAACTGATAGAAATCCATGATGCAACAGAAAGGTGTTATAAGCCCTTTAACTTCTAAATGTTGTAAACTACACTTCACAGCCTTACAGAATTTGTAATGGCTGAGTGCTGCAATTTTGCAAGTTATAACTGTCTAAGCAATGTTAGGCACAGATTTTTATTTATTTATTTGTCTGTCTGTCTATATCTATCTATCTATCTATCTATCTATCTATCTATCTATCTATCTATCTATCTATCTATCTATCTATCTATCAGCAAAACAGCAACAGATTTTTTTTACATCAAAACAAACATTCAAAAATTCTCTGATTGTTCTAGTGGTACTTTGATGTTATACACAGAACGGTCTGTGCAGTGCTTCATGTCAGACACACATTGTCCTTTGTTAGGAGACACACAACAGTTTTTCTGTGGCTTTATAGGTAATGTTTATAACTAGTCAGTGTTCAAAAAATGCCGGGAAATTACTTCTCGTAACCCTACAATATATTAAAAGCTGTCTAAAAAAAAAAAAAACATGTTTTACAGAAGAAAAAAAATCACCGACTGACTTTCAAAGCTGCTTAACTTTACAATCTCCAATTGTCACGGGCCTGCTGGTGTGCCCTGATTGGCCACCAGATGTCACTGTGTTTGTTTGAGCACATGGCTTGTTGTTTGTGGTTTGTGACGTGCTCTCCTGTCTATTGTCTGACCCCCGCCCTCCTTGTTATCTCATTATTGTTTCAGTGACTTCACCTGTGTCCTCCTCGTTTGTCTCCCTATTTATCCTCCTGGTGTCTGCAGTCCTGTGCTGTTTCGTTGTTTAATGTGAGAGGTTTGACGTCGTGTGTGTGTTTACAGTCTCGGCCTGCCTGCCTGGTTTTCCCCGTCAGGGTGGTTTTTGTTTAGTTTTTGTTTCATTTTATTATTAAAGGACCCACCATTCTCCTGCACTTGAGTCCTCGCCTCATCTCTCTTCCAGAACGCTGACAGAACGAAACAGCCAAATGAGGACTCAGCGGAGAATGGGCTTACACCATCCACCAGCCTCTAACGTCAGCAGCCCCCTCTACCAACGCATCCTCCAGTTCCAGGCCCTGAGCTCCCTCCGTCAGCAGGGCACTGACGTGAGGAAGTTTGCCCTGAGGTTCGGTGGTGCAGCAGAGGGTTTGGGGTACAATGATGCAGCCCTCAATGACCTCTTCAATAGTGCCCTTGAGGAGCCCCTCAGCAGGTGGAGGATGAGGGGGTTGGACCACCTGACGTTTGGTGAATTTGTTGAATGCCTGGCACGTTCCCCAGATAGGGTGGCTGGTGTGCCTCAGGCAGTGCTTGCCGAAGCTGCAAAGCTGTGATCCAAGGGGTGTCAGAGACCTCATCTGCCGCACCCAGTAATTTGCGTCTCCGGCTGGTGCACAGCGTGCAGGATCCCCCGCTGATGTCGGTGCGAGCAGCGTGGTCTGCTCGTGGTCTTTCCAAGGCGGCGGTGCACGCTCACGATCCTCCCGAGGTGGCGGTGCCCTCTCACAAGGCTTCCGAGGTGGCGGTGCACGCTCACAAGGCTTCCGAGGCGGCGGTGCACGCTCACGATCCTCACGAGGCGGCGGTGCACGCTCACGATCCTCACGAGGCGGCGGTGCACGCTCGTCGGTGCGAGCAGCGTGGTCTGCTCGTGGTCTTTCCAAGGCGGCGGTGCACGCTCACGATCCTCCCGAGGTGGCGGTGCCCTCTCACAAGGCTTCCGAGGTGGCGGTGCACGCTCACAAGGCTTCCGAGGCGGCGGTGCACGCTCACGATCCTCACGAGGCGGCGGTGCACGCTCACGATCCTCACGAGGCGGCGGTGCCCGCTCGCGTTCCTCCCGAGGCGGCGGTGCCCGCTCACAAGGCTTCCGAGGTGGCGGTGCACGCTCACAAGGCTTCCGAGGCGGCGGTGCACGCTCACGATCCTCACGAGGCGGCGGTGCACGCTCGTCGGTGCGAGCAGCGTGGTCTGCTCGTGGTCTTTCCAAGGCGGCGGTGCACGCTCACGATCCTCCCGAGGTGGCGGTGCCCTCTCACAAGGCTTCCGAGGTGGCGGTGCACGCTCACAAGGCTTCCGAGGCGGCGGTGCACGCTCACGATCCTCACGAGGCGGCGGTGCACGCTCACGATCCTCACGAGGCGGCGGTGCCCGCTCGCGTTCCTCCCGAGGCGGCGGTGCCCGCTCGCGTTCCTCCCGAGGCGACAGTGCCCGCTCGCGTTCCTCCCGAGGCGGCGGTGCCCGCTCGCGTTCCTCCCGAGGCGACAGTGCCCGCTCGCGTTCCTCCCGAGGCGGCGGTCCCCGCTCACAAGGTTTCCGAGGCGGCGGTGCCCGCTCACAAGGTTTCCGAGGCGGCGGTGCCCGCTCACAAGGTTTCCGAGGCAGCGGTGCACGCTCACGCACACTTAAGTTATCTCTTTATTGTTTAACAATGCAACACTAAATCTCACTCTTGCGTCGTTCGTAACTTTAAGCGTCTCTTCTATTCTCTTGCTTGCACGCACAAAAAGCAGAGCTTTAACCTTTCACCTTACTAATCAGAAATCAGTTTAGGAACTTTTTATTTCTTTTAATATTTATAACAATATAAATAAATTTTACTTTGTGGGGATTCTCAGTCTAATAAATTTACAGCAGTAAGAATAAAATAATTCCTAATAAATATAAACTAATAAATATTAGTGACCTAGATTAATGATCTGGGTTATAGAAGTTAAAGTCATAAATTTCCAGAAAAAAAATAATACTCAAGTAAAGTACAGCTACTTAAAAAAGTGTACTTAAGTACAGTAATCAAGTAAATGTACTTCATTACTGTCCACAATGTCACAATGCTAGGAGGTTGATCTAACGAGTCAAGCTTTAGCTCTAAACACACACAGAGATGTTATGGGAAAAACTTCACGACTTCAGAGCTTTCATTAAAAAAGTGAAAGCCATAGGTTTAGTAGCTTTTTTATGGATAATTTTGATACTTAATTTTATGACTGTCATCACCTATCTGCTTTTAAAGGAAGAGTCACCCAAAAATGACAATTTGCAGAAAATCTAATTTTTCTCAGGTGATTAAAGATGTAGATTAGTTTGTTTCTTCATGGGAACAGACAAATGTAGCATTACATGATTTGCTCTCCAATGGGTGCTGTCAGTGAGAGTCCAAACAGCTGATAAAAACATCACAATAATCCACAAGCAATCCACATGGCTCCAGTCCATCAATTAACATTCTGTGGGGCCGAAAGCTGCATGTTTGGAAGCAACAAATCCATCATTAAGATGATTTAACTTCTAACAATTCCTCTATCCTCATCCTTGAGTCTGAATCAGTAGAGAAATATGCTCAGATCAGGCACCGTTTACAAGTGAAATCAGTTCTAAACAAAAATATGTCAGTGCATATTGATGTGAGAGGACAACTGGGGATGGGCTTTTTCCACTGGAGGAAATGTTATCATGGATCATGGACTGGTAATGTGGCGAGAAGCATTACTTACAAACATGCACATTTCTTAAAAATATGCAACTTTTTGCTTTACAAGGCATCAATTAATAGGCTGAAATGTATTTGTTTGTGTTGTGAGCATTTGCAGTACATTTCTGTTTTTGCAGCACGTTTCTTTATTTAGTTGAGTCGTGACAGTCCCGGTTCTATATGTATAAAACTTTCATAAAGCTAAGGCTATGCCTCTTGATTATTAATCAAGAAGTTGTAGGCTAAAGCTAAGCTAACTATGCAAGACCTGGTTTTGATATTTCTTGGGTTAAAGGAGAGAAAAATAAGGCGACCCCCAACGTGGTTAGACTGTATTGTTGCCTCATATGTGATCAGTTATGCGCCATGCCGAGCATCTCAATGTGCGAGAAGAGAGATATGGGCACATAGTGGATGACTTTCAAACAATCACAAATTGAACTATACATTTTTATATTGTTTGGATCAACTAACCAAGTAGACAGATATTAATGTTTATTCATAACCATACTGAAAATAAGTCAATATTGTTAGCTGATGTTAACTGTCTAGCTAACAAGCTTGCTGGTGCTAAGTTGAGGTAATTTTTAGATATAAATATTGCATTTGATAACGATCACACCAACACAGCGAATAGCATCAACTTATATTTTTTTTACTTAGCCTTTCTGTCCCAGACCCAAGTAAACGGACACCTACATTCGTCAGGCATGACAGAATGCTTTCAGCACAATCAAACTCACTGAACACTAACTCAATGCATTATCAAACAACACGTGTGAGAACACAACAATAAAGTCCAAATATTTTTATTCAACCACCTAGATAGATTACATCTGAAGGACAGAGAAAGGATGTGATGTTCAGAACATGGTAACTACAGTAATTATCAAAGTAGGAAGTGATGTCCTCTGGGGGCATTTGGCCAGAGGTGTTTTTACACCACAGACAAGGTTTGAGAAGAAAAAATCATGAAAATATTATGATATTTTCTTTAAAATGTTCTTCCTAACTTCAGCCCTTATTCTCATATAATATTTAGCTGTGACATTCTGCAAAACAACAAGCATTAAAACACTTTTTTTTTTTCTTACTGGTGAAAATGAGATCTCAGGTATTCTCTCAGGTACATTGCAGTGTAAACTTCAAAGTGAACGTTACTACATCACTCTCATCAACGTAGTCCATATCAACAAAAAAATATATATCTTGGCTCCATTTAGTGGTTATTTATTTACAATCCCAGGTATTTTGAGCAGTAGGATTATAAAAAATATATATTCTAATAAAAAAATTAAGTATATAAAATTGCTAATTAAATCTTTATATTAGTACTTTTACTTAAGTACATAAAAAATCAAGTACTTTTGTACTTTCACTTGAGTAAAATTTAAAAAGAAGAACTTTTAATTTTACTAGAGTAATATTTTATGATACGTATCTACAGTATACTTTTACTCAAGTACTTGATTTGCGTACTTCATCCACCACTGCTTCAGACAGAACAATCCTGATTGTCTCTTGAACCAAACACATTACAAAAAACTGCAACAAGATGATGAAAGAAAAGGAACGGCAATTGAAAGAGGCGAGATTTGGCAAGAGACCACAGCACTGAGAGGTTGATTGTGTTAACTGAACGATCCGTGTAGGAAGATGAGAGCTGTAGCAGGCGTAAGAGGATCATGCTCTGTGTCTGTGCATATAACCCTGGCCCTGGAGGGGAAGTGTACCGTCTGTCATGCTACCAACCATATGAGTTAAATAACACAGGGAAAACTTTATACCAAAGCTTGTTTACTTTGAATTATTCAGACACAATATTTGTGTGTATATATATATATATATATATATATATATATATATATATATATATATATATTAATGGCATTGTGCCACAAATAATTTATGTCTGACACACTTTATTGTGTGGATAACTGTAAGGCCTCTAGTACTTCTTTCATTTAATAATTTATCACTGTAAATATTTCAAGTATAATTTCAAAAACAAGTGATTTTTTCAGTGAACTGGAAAGGCTGTGGCATAATTTCTTATCTTGTTAAGTTTAAATCCATCTCCAGTGCGTTGTTGCTTGTTTTGTGCACTGAATGTTTTTTTTTATTAGATTGTAAAACTAATTATTTTGTGTATTGATATATTTATACAGTTATGTTAGTAGTGAACTTTTACTTTTGCTTCACTATATTCCAAAGCATAATAGCACATTTTTTTTTACTAATTATTACTAATTACCTTTAATAAAACATAAAACATTTCATTTAAACTTATAAACATTGATGCAACAAGCTTTGCTCATCAGCATTTGGCAATTATCTGCTATTCTTCTCCTCGCCTCTTCACCTCTCCAGCTCTGGCAGATGTACGTTTTTTGGTTTCTCCAGACATATTTGATTGGGTTCAATCCCAGGCTGTGGCTGGGCTACTCAAAGACATTAACAGAGTTGTCTATAAGCCACTCTTGCTGTGTTCTTCGGGTCATTGTCCTGTTGGAAGGTGAACCTTCTGCCCAGTCTGAGGTTCTGAATGCTCTGGACCAGGTTTTAATTAAGGCTCTCTCAATATTTTGGTGCATTGAGCTTTTCTTCTACTCTGAAGAGTCTCTCAGTCCCTGCTGCTGAAAAACAGCCCCACAGCATGAGACTGCTACCACCACACTTTACTTTTAGGATGGCACTCTGCAGGTGATGAACAGTGCCTGGTTTCCTTCAAACATGATGCTTGGAATTGAGATTCATCAGACAAGAGAATCTTGTTTCTCAAAAAAAGAGGAAGTCAAAGTCAAAGTCTGGTGCTTTTTTTTTTTTTTTTTTTTCTTGCAAATTCCAAGTGTGATTTATATACTGAGGAGAGGATTGAGTTTGGCCACACAACTATAAAGCGTTGCAGTTATGTTTGTCCTTCTGTAGATTTCTGCTATCTCAACATATGATAATGGAGCTCAACTAGACCATCAGGTTCTTGGTCACCAGTCTAGACAAGGCCCTTCTCCATCAATTGCTCAGTTTGGCCAGGAGGCCAGCTCTAGGAAGAGTCCTGGTTGTTTCTAACTTCTTCCATTTAAGTGTAACTACATGCATCTGTGCACTTTCAATGAAGCAGATGTTTTATTTAGTTTTTCCTCTGAACTTTTCTGCAGATGTGTGGCTTGACCCAAACCTTTTTCTGAGCTCTACAGGCAGTTCTTTTGACCTCAGAGCTTTGTCTTTGCTCTGATATGCATTATCAGAACTTTTATTAAGACGTGTGTGCCTTTCCAAATCATACCCATTCAATTGAAATTGTCACAGGTTAACTTCAAGTGTAGTAACATCTACAAACAATATGAATGCTCCTGATCTAAATTTCAGCTGTCCCAGATAAGGTATGAATACTTATGCAATGGAATCATTTAAGTTTTTTTATTTTTAACAAATTTGCAAAGATGTTGAAAACCTGTTTTTTGCTTGAATGCTATGGTGTGTGGAGTCTAGATTGATGTGGAAAAAGAAGTAATTTAAAGGAGTTTAGCATAAGGCAGCAACATAACAAAAAGTTAAAAAAACAAAAATAAAAAATGAAAGGGTTCCCAAGGCACTATGGCACATGTATATATATCTAAGGGGTATCCCCGACTAAGGATTTCCATAGTTGAATCTGAATTTTCTTGCTGATAGTCGACTGATAGTGAAATCATATGTTTTGGGGCGGGGCAAAATACATTACCAAGAGTCACGTCAGACATTGGACAGTCGTAATTACAGACGTTAACACACAAGGAAAATGTGTTACGGACGCCTCGCAGATACAAAAATAATGTTTTATGTTTTGATTAAAAGATAACATTAAACGTCAATGAAAACCTAAGACTTCACAACATTACAATAGTGCTCTCATTATAACGTTATGTATATGACCGAAGCTATTAATGTTCTGCATGTCTGTTTTGAGCTGCGTGCGCTGAAGTTGACCAGTAGAATGAAGCATTTGATAGCAGGTTTTTAATCAATGGGATTTAACTCATAATTTTGTTCATATAGAATACGCTTCATTATTTATACAACATAACGTTATATTACGACTTATCTGCACAAAATGCCCCAAAATGCCCCAACTGCAAGGTGGAAATTACTGAGCTGGCTTATCTACAACCAGGAAGTAACTTACAAGTAAAGCATAAGGTAAATTTTTACCTGAAACATAAGTTAATCAATATGAGTTATTTGTTAATGAACTGTTATATAAAAGCAATATTATAATGCAGTTCACCTCTTATGGGTTGGTTGTGAGAGCTACTACAGGTTGGGAAGGACAAAGTATCTTATCTGGCATACATTACTGGGACTTTACTGCATCAGTCCACAAATCTATGCATGCTTGTCAATCATCTCTTTAAAATTCTGAAAGTGCACCACTACACCAAGCATTTGGATATCTGCCCAGGTATAATTCTCTTCTCCATCAGTTGCTACAATGACTGCTAGAAAATCTACACAAACATCTCTTTTAATTTAAACTTAACTACTTTTTTTTTTTTGTCGACAACAATAGTGCAGCAATAACTGTGGCAGACACAAATAATTTAGCATTTTATATAGTCTATAATTAGCCTATATAGAATATGTGGAGACATGTTTGTGCTGAATTATTATTTTTTTTTATTATTCGTGGCTCATAATTTTTTGTGCATTCAGAACCTGGTTAAATTGTATATATAAGATATTATGTATAGCCTTCAAAAGCAACACTTTTAGTGAATTCACCTCCTATTTATTTCAAAATATGCTGAAGGGAAGTCATGGAGGATGTCATTGATGTTTCTTGAGAAAATTAACCTGCCTTTATAGAACACCAGATGATGAGTGTCTTTAATTTGTGCACCTTTGATTTTGCTGTTGTGATTAATATTCATCAGACAGGGACATGTTTCAGATTAAATGGATATTTCCTGATTCACTTTCCATGCTTCCTGGTAATTCTGACAAAGACTTCACATTCTCTGCTTCAGATATTGGTTCTTGTTTTTGGAATTGTGGTATAAGGTTGTTGAAAATAAATGACAAGGTTTGTGTAATGAACATATTAAAGGAAACGACCTAGTTTAGTTTAAGACACTGTTTGGCAGTAAGATGATTTTGGGGATTTCTTGTCTAAGAGCAATTGAATTGAAAGGATTCCAGCGTGTTTACAGATTAGGAGGATTATTTAAAAAAAGGCTCTATCTTCTTACACAATAATAATTCAAGATGTTCTTTTGATTCCTCTTAGTGGAACGATGAGCAAGATTGTGCTGGGAAAATGCAGCTCGCAGGAATACTCTAAAACTTGATTTCTTTGTCTGCAAATAAAATGCGGCATTGGCAAAGTTAAGCTTGCGAATGAGGATGTGTCCTTTTTCATGTTTGAGGATAAATGCCGTAATGCAAAAGCAGATTAATCTCCACTATTTCAGGACTAAACTGCTGCTATCATCTGTTTACAGGTACTTTTCTGTGGATATTACTAGAGAAATGTAGGCCTACCTCACAAATTCCCTGAATGTGCATATAATAGGAGAGACTTGGACTAGTTGTCACATGGGGATATGTTCAGTTTCTGTATGCTAAGTAGCTTATTATATCAACTATAACGTTAAATACCAAAAGTCTAATTGAAGAGTTCAGATTCAAAAGCCTCTAAGTGCTGAAATTGTCTTCTAAAATTAACATTTAATCACTCTCCTATATTTATGTTCAGTTATTTCACTTTAATTGCATAGACAATGACCTATACATTGCCATTAGAGTAAAATTACTGAACCTAAACATAGGAGCCTGATAAAAATGCTCATTTTAGATGAAAATTTCAGATGGCACTTAGAGGCTTTTGCATCTGAACTCTTCAATTAGCCTACATTTTTCCCCTTGTGGTGTTTTAGTATGTTGTTTTAAATGTTAAAATTACCTCAAACTAATTTCCAAACTAAATCGTCCAAATTCCAGTTTCATCATAGCCGTTTTTAGCAAGTGAGTATAATAAAACGATATTGGAGTCAAACTATATAACAGCTTTCAAACCAGACTTTGTTCTTTGGACAAGTTGTCAATTTATATATATATATATATATATTTCACGAGTTCACACTTACATATAATAAACTGAGTAAAGGTTATGCGTATTTGGCATACTGTTCAGGGAGAGGTCTCCGAGCTCGGTAAAGACTCCTGAGCCAGGGGTACTCCCCCTGTCTGGTTTAGATAGATGGTGTAATTACTAATGATGAATTGGCCGTGTTAATTATCTGTGCGTGCTCCTCCTGAAATTTGTTTATAAAACAGCACATATTTTCTAAGTTTATACAATTGCACTTTTGGTTGGCCAAAACAATGGTTTGAGGTTGTCAAGTTTTCAAGTGTTTTTTTTTTTTTCAGCTCTGTCCAAACTTGAAAATGGCTTTCAAACTCTGAAGGATGCAAGAGTACAACTCATCAAACTTTATTGTCTTTTTTTATTTTTATTTTACTTCTGTTTGCAGAGGTATTGGCAGAATTAATAGTATAAGCAGCAGTACAGTAGCTGTGGTACATTGATAACCTTTAAAAGGTTGATACAAAGAAAACAAAATATGTATTAATATAAATAAAGGTATTATTTAAACTAACATTTCAAATCTCATTCAAAATCAACATATTAACTGTATTCAACTAAATCAGATCAAATAAATAAGTTTAATGCCTTGACAATAAACTATAATGTTGACAAACCTAAAACACAACTTACAAAATCAAATAAAAGTTCTCAAAGTTCAGCATAAATCAAATAAAACTTAATTAACACTTATTAAGTTGTAACCCTTATTTTCTGCTGTATATGCTCCAGTCTCTTCCGTGTGGATAACATAAATAAAACACGGGTTACCATGGTGATAATTCAAGTTTCTTCTATTAATCAGAAGCATTGGCTTAACAGCAAGAACGTCCCAGGTTACGTATGTAACCACGGTTCCCCCGGGAACAAGACGCTGCGTCGGAACGCTCTGAAACATGTGTAATCCGTCCGAGGGAATCCCGGCTGACGTCACCGGCAGAAATGACGTAGCGACCAGTAAGTATAAAAGCACCTACGGTGGAGACAGCGGCAGTGTCATGTGAAGGAAGTGCTCGCAGGGATGCAGGAAGTATGGCATGTGACGCAGTGTCTCATTCCCTCGGGGAACCATGGTTAGCTACGTAACCTGGGACGTTCCCCTTCAGGAACTCGAGCTGCATCGGAACGATTTGGGAATGACAATGCCCACGCCACCACACTGACAAATCCCTGCCTAACGTGGAACGGCACACCTGACAAAGGTTCTCAGGGGCCACACCCACAGCTTCCACAACTCTGGGTGGGGGTGAAAAATGGTGCCCCCTGCCTGTGAGAGGAGATCCCGCTGGACGGGAATCTCCCATGGAGAGTCTTCTAGAAGGGCTACCAGGTCCACAGACCATGGACGGCCCGGTCAATACGGGGCTATTAACCCTCTGGGGCCCGCTGTATCGCCGGCGATACGAACTCGGTTTTTTTACGATAAGTGCAAAAGACACTAAAAATGCTCTGTTGATTTTGGTCACACAAATAAGTGTTATACATCAATTGAAACTGTTAAGTGTCTACTTTTTTTTGAGTACACTCACGATTACAACAAAACTTTGTGGTTTTGGAAAAAAAAGAAAACCAACAGGATGCGCTCTCTGTCTTCTCCGTCTCCGCGATATGTTTATAGTAACGCGTCACTAAAATTAAGTGTAACTCAGCGAATACTCAACACAGAAACATGAGAGTTATATCTATAGAAAGCCTAAAGTGTCTGCTTTCAAATTAAGTAAGTGTTATCGAAAACAAATATTCTGTGATAAAGTAATCAGTATGAAACCGACACCATGTTCAGTCTGTCCAGTCTAACTCATTATTTCTAATGAGATCCTGCCCCCTCGTGTTCACATGTAAATAACAACGTGACGCTCGCGCGCTTGGAGACATCCAACAACAAACACACAGTCACGAGACTCTGTTCATCTCTGCTGCTGTTAGTTTCCGGAAGAAGACGCGCTGAGTAAAGGCTGGATTTACCTCAGATTAAGTGCAAGAGTTCATACAGAAGATCGATCTGAGTAAGTAATGCTTCTTTTTTGCATTAGTTAGCGTGTTATTGTGACAAACTTGAACGCGTTTAGTTGGGTTTTTCCCAACCGACAACATGATGAATGCTACGCATCTAAGAATGTTTAGAATAATATTTAATGTTCACAAATAGATTTAATAGCATGCTAAACAATAATAATTAGCTTCTCAGATATAAAATATGATTTTTTATGGTACAAAGTACATCCTTTTGTAGTTCACAGCATACGTGAGTCTATGGCTGCAGAATCATAACAGCTTCTATAAAATCATGCATACTAGACTATATGACTGCAAAATCATAGTTGTTTTTCTCCCAAACTGTAATTCCAGACTACGGTGTTTGAATATGATGGACAATTTATTGTATTTAAATTTCTTACGGCACGAGTATGTTTTCATGCTCTATATAAAACAATAAAAGTAATATGAGAGTACATTGTAACATGATGAATGCTACGAGTCTAAGTATGTTTACAACATGTTTATTATTAATAACCTACTCTGTTCAAAAATATATTATAATAGCGTGCTAAACAATAATAGTTTCTCCGATATAAAATATAATTTTTTATAGTACAAAGTACATCCTTTTGTAGTCCACAGCATACTTGAGTCTATGGCTGCAGAATCATAACAGCTGCTATAAAATCATGCATACTAGGCTATATGACTACACAATCATAGTTGTTTTTTTCCCCAAACTGTTGTTTTCATGCTCTGTATAAAACAATAAAAGTAATATGAGAGTACGTTGTAACATGATGAATACTACGAGGCTGTTTAGAACATGTTTATTATTAATAGCCTACTCTGTTCAAAAATAGATTTTAATAACGTACTAAACAATAATAATTAGTTTCTCAGATATAAAATGTATTTTTGTGTGTATGATAGTACAAAGCATGCATGAGTCTATGCTCACAAATGTTTTTTTTTGGTTGTTTGTATTTTTTTGGACCAGGTACCTGAACCACAGATGAATCCTGATGACTTTCTTCAAGATGTTTTCCTCTGAGAGCGCTGTACCAACATCAGATGGTCAACTACACTGATATTCTATGGTAAAACAAGATCCTTGGCTACTGATTGTGTTTTTTTCTTCTTGAATCCATGGAAATAAGTAAATATCAGGTATTTGTTTCACTTGTTGAACAGAATCTGTTGCAGGAATAACTCAAAGTCTGTTCACATCTCTGTGGTTAGATCAGTGTGCACAATAATGTGTCTTTGACCTTCATTATGTATGTTTTGATTATACTGTGTTGTAAATAAAATACAAATAATTTAAAAACCCCATGTTTTCAGTCTCCTCACACTCTCTGGCTTACCTGCCTCAGTCACAGTCACACTGATGGGCCATTAGCAGCTTTAGGGGAGGGCCCTTTGTCTCTCAGGTGAGAACCACTTAATATTCAAGACCATTACCACTCCCTCGCATATTGGCTTTAGATCACAAAACATGTCTTTAAAAATTTAAATCAATATATTGTTTTCTGTGAATGACTAAGCTGAATGATTTTCACATAATTGTGAAGTAAATATTCTAGTTTACAAGACTGATTACTCAAAAGTCTTATTCAGGACGATTTAGTGTGGCTTTTATGGCCTTATTTCAGCTACATTATTTTCCCCAAAACTTACTAACCACGCATAATATTTTTTTTCTAAGAAATGCAGACATGTACATCCATCTTGGTCACATATTATTGTAGCACAGTTTGTGCTGAATACAAAAAAAATTACATGTTGGTCAATAGTATGATTTAAGAAGCTGAAATAAGCACAAATATCAGGGCATGTCAACACATCTCAAGGGCCCCAAAATGACCTCAGATACCAGAGGGTTAACAAGAGACGAACCACGTCCCGGCGAACTCTCTCCAGAACCCCCGGGAGCAGAGCAATCGGGAGGAAGGTGTACAGATGAAGCCTCGGCCACGTCTGTACCATGACAGTGGAGCTGGATGAGTCAGAGAGAACCAGAGGGGACATTGTGAGGTCTCCCGAGACGCAAACAAGTCCACCTGGGCCGAACTTCTTCCAAATCTGCTCCATAACCTCCCCAGGCCTCAGCCCCTGTCTCGACAGGATGTCTACTCCCTGAATGAGGTCCCAGCAGTTTCCCCTGGGCCCACAAAAGGAAACTGTGGCCACTCATGTCCGCTTCCCAGCCTGTGAGGGAGGTGTCCGTCGTTAGCGTTTTGCGACGACACGGAGCCCCCAACACAGGGCCTTGTGACAGGAACCACGTTTTTTTCCACATGACTAAGGCACTTAACCCTTTAAAACCTAAGGGTAAAATAGGAAATTTTTACATCTTTTGTTTATTTGAGTGTAAAATTCTAACAGAATGTGCTATTTTCAAGTGCAAGGTGTCAACAGATGGCTTTCAAAAAAGTACAGTTTTTGACCATTAATGTTGTGTAGTGAGTTTGTAAACAGAATTTAAATAGACCAAAAAAAAAAAGAGAAAAATCATGATCGAAATAATCCAACACTTCTTACTTAAAAATACTTGTATATATGTAATATAGTTTAATTTTTGGGACACTGGGTTGCACAGTTTTCATTCAGGAGGCTTTTTTGTTCATACACGCACACATTTACACATGCATGCATGCATACACCCATTAATTAACACGCACAGACTCATTATAGCGATGCACACACTACATGTGAAAAAGTCTCATTCAGACTGCTCCCAAAGTCTCATCAAAAATCATCCCAATCGACTCTCCTCCTTCACCATGTTTTTGTTTGTTTTGTTTATTATTTTATGCAAGCCAAAACTCTGCACTCCCTATTTCTCCATTCAAATTCCCCCTTCCCTCTCTCCCGGAAATCAGCCGTCATTTGTCGACAGAGTGCAAGAAATTACCATAATAAGCCATATATTGTCGAAAAGCGCATGTTGTCTGCTGTCAGGAGCAGTTTGAAATATTGTGATGGTGCAAACCTTTGAAGAGTTATGGTAACATGAATACAACTTGGTTTAATGTGTTGGCGCTGACACAGCCGGTATTAAAGGGTTAAGCATCGCCACGTGACCTTGATCATGCAAAACGGGTTGCCCCTCGGGGAAAACCCTGTGGTCCTGAGCCACCACTGCAAGGGTTTCATGTACAGCAGGCCAAAAGGTATCACGTTGGACGCAGCTTACATCAGACCCAACAGTTTCTGAAACTGCTTCACAGTGAGTGACTGGCCTTCTCTCACTCTCTTGACTGTCGTGAGGATCGACTCGATACAAGCAGGAGACAGATGTGCCTGCATCGTGGTCGAATCCCACACCACACCCAGATAAGTGGTCCTCTGTACTGGAGAAAGCACACTTTTCTTCGCGTTTAGTCTTATACCCCAAGTCTTTCATGTGAGCGAGAACGACATCTCGATGCCGAATTGCTACCTGCTCTGATTGAGCTAGAATCAACCAATCGTCAATGTAATTCACTATGCGGATGCCCTGGAGTCACAGGGAAGCCAAAGCAGCATCCACACACTTTGTGAAAGTGCTAGACCGAACGGAAGAACCCGATATTGGTACACATTGCCACCGAAAGCGAACCTTAGGAACTTCCTGTGTCAAGGAAGGACGGATATATGGAATTAAGCGTCTTTCAGATCTATAGTCACAAACCAGTCCTCAGACCTGATTTGAGACACAACTTGCTCGATAATAAGCATCTTGAACTTGAGTCTCATGACTGAGCGGTTAAACAATCACAGACCTAGAATTGGACTAGCGCGGGGCCCTGTAGTGGAGGACCTGCTGGGAACAGCCGATCTAGCTGTTCTAAACACTTTTTTGGAGGTAGCGAGCTTCTCAGGAACGCTATGTTTCTGGGCGGAAGCTGAGAGAAACACTCGCTGGAGATCATTGTGCCCTGAAGCACCGGGGGTGGCAGGGGTAACGGAACAATCTCCTGAGGGCAATGAGGAGAGACGGCACCGTATACTGATGTGTGTACCGCTCTTCCCCAGAAGGGCCTGCCCTCAGACGTCCTGGGCCGTAAGCGTCAGGACCTTTTGGCCGAAGCCTTCTTATTGAAAATGACGGTCCTCAGATCAGTCATCTCCTTTGAGGATTTTGACCTTGAGCGCCACCCCCCTTCTGTCTTACTCTTTGTGGAGGGGTACGAGTGGCAATGCTCCATTTTTGGACTTCTCGATATGAGGAGCTAGTACACGGCTGGGGCTGATTCTGCCTATCAGCCCCACTTTGAGAACGGTGAGGGAGAAATCACTGAAAAGCAGCCGCTTGTTTCTTAGCCACCTGAAATCTTTCAATGATGCTATGCGGCGTCTAGTAGAAAGACCCTGTCTTTATCACTGATCTGAGACAGGGTCAATCACAAATGTCTCTCCGTGGCCACCAAGGCTGCCATAGACCAGGTCTGGCAGTCTCCTTGGTGGCTCAGAGTGATAAATTTGTGGCTCTACGCAATTCGGCGAAATCATCATTCTTTATATCTTCTCCCTCATCTATCTCTTTGAGCAGGTCAGCCTGGTATGCCTGAAACACCGCCATGGTGTGCAAGCAACCTTCAGCCTGACCTACCGCCGTGTACGCCTTAACCACCAAAGCTGAAGAAGTCTGAAGAGGCTTGGTGGGTAATACCGGTAAAACCGTTTCAGAACGTGCCTCCGTCCCCAAAGAGTGAGCACTAGATCTGGCAGGGGAAGAAGGAGAAAAGGACGTGCCCGTCTCCAATCTTTCTGTCAGATCCATCTGCGATCCTCACGATCCCCTCGAGAGCTGTCTGAGCATGCTCCGCTCCCAGACAAGCAACACACAAACAGTGACGTCAGCCGGGATTCCCTCGGACGGATTACACACAAGTTTCAGAGTGTGGGAACACGGGGGCTTTCCCAAAGCGTTCCGATGCAGCTCGAGTTCCCGAAGGTGAACAGCCGAACACACACACGACTCACTTGAGCTTCTTCTTTTTTTCAAGCGCGCTCTGCCTTAAAGGGGCAGGCGCCAGAAATATATTTCTAACAAACATGTAGAAAACTTCGCATGAAAATACATAGAAATTCTACTGAATAGATTCATCAACATTTCTTCTTTTTTTTTTTATATTAACCTGTTAACCTTCAACCCCATTTAGGGCCTCGCAGGTGAAAATAACCTACCTGAATTAAAATGGTAACAGTTTGTGACAAAGTGTGCTACACAAACAAATTAGGTATCTTTGGAAAGAAGAGACTCTGGGCTTTACTATCTATCATCCAGAGTTGATAATGCTCAAAAAGATAAAAAGTTATAGACACTGACGTGCCTTGAAAAATATTTTTCCACACTGAATGTTTTTTTATTTCATATACAAATACATGAAATAAGTCCTGGAGCAATCCAGAAAAGTAATGGATCGAAAGCCATGTGTCTCATCAGTTCATATTTCAAATTTGAAGAAGATACCATGAAAAATGAGATTCCTGCAATATTTTTTCTGAAACTATTTATAGTCCCCCCACCCCCCTGTTTGAGGAAAAATAACCACCAAATGGATTGCAGAATTATACAAGCTATTTTAGTCATTATACATGTTCCTGCATAGTTTTTCAATTATAAAATAATAGACAGATTTATTTGAGCACTAAAAAATACAAAAATAATTATTTGAGTAATAAAAAAGGAAAAAAAATAGAAAAAAATGCTTTGTATATAGTATGTATACTGAAGTATTCTTCGTTATTCGTTATTACAATGATAAATATCACTGCCAGACGTGAAGTGATATTGCCAGACATGGTCATAGAGTCAGTAAACACACGCTGATGTGCTTCCATTCAGATTATAATCAAACAGATGGGCCATATAATCAATAATAGCTGATCAATGAATCACAATGATAGCCGTCATAGAGTCGCTAATAAACACGCTGATGTGCGTCCATACATATTATAATCATGCAGACACGGCCACATTCCCCACACAATACACACACACACATATAAAAAATGTAGAAGAAAAAAAACAGTTTTTTATGGATAAAGCAGATCGCTAAGTTATGCCCCGCTCAGATGACAGCGTGCGTCACAGAAGCGTCACTGCCGGCAGGAGGGAGCGCCAAATTCAAATAATCTATATTCCGCTTTTCTGAGACTTTTTTTTCCGTAGACGGTCTCATTATGTTTGTAAGACCGTATTCTACAAAATCGTTTTGTTTTTTTACCACCAAGACGCTGTTTTTGAGCGTAATTTATTCCATAACGGACGCGAACAATAACTCTCTGAAGAAATGAAACGTAAACAAAGGAATATTCATCCTTATTACAACGTTATTGTTTCGCTGGACTAAAAGTGCTCGCTGGGATGTTTTTCTGTGGACCCTTACCTCTCTAACTAAACTGGGATTTCAGCAGTGGACGCGTTTGTGGCTCGTTATTACAATGATAAAGGTACGTACGGCTTTTTTACTCTGCGTGTTTGGATGTGTACTGCTTACACAAATGTAGCAAATTTGTGCCACTCATTCCTTATAAGCTTTCCATCGAAAAACAGCGATCTGTCGTCGATGCTTGAGGCTTAGACCCTCAGAATGATATAGAGTTTGACAAGATTAACTTTGTCCCGTTTCATTTATTCTATTAGAAAACAATGACACATGCAAACAAAGAGCGTTCAGTGCGAGGTCGCTCTGGTGCAGGCTAACAGGTTAACCATGAATTGACCAAATGTAAAATAAAATAATGAATTCAACATAAGGTTACAGTCTTCCCCTGCTTAAAAAAGAAATGTCCTCGTTTCTCAAATAATGCTGACTCATTCACATAGCAACACAACTAATGTGACAGAACATAGCATAAGTGCAGTATTGCATCAAAATTTGTGCATAATATTGCAATATACCAAATTACTCCATAAACAACCTTATAACACATTGTTCATATACTGTATCTCACTCCTATAACACAACACCGTTTGAAAACGTATGTGCATTACACAGTACAGTGAAAGCACCATGAACAGCCAACCAATATGTACATTACTCATCAACAAACAAGATCTTTTCAGGTTTTTAACCATGCGGCCACTACAGCTTAGTTGAGATGCATCTGCTAAAGGCAATATGGCCCTGTCCGGGGCCTTAGAGGGTCCAGGGGGACCACTGAGACTTGGCACAATGTCAAGTTCAGACAACAAAGCAGTTGGATTTGAACATTCAGTTCTTGCATCAGTAGATGTCTGTTTTACAGTTAGGTTAGGCACATACGGTTGTGTAGACGGTCAAAAGGGTAAAGCACCTGACAATGCAGTGAAGGGAACTGAAGAAGGGACCTCAGCACTACTAACCACAGGAGGCTCAGAGCCTGGAGTGAAAGTGGCAGGCAAATCCATTGAAGCAACCTTGTAAGGTTTTGTGATGAAACTCCCACCTTCTTGACTGTGGATTTCTTGGATCTTTAGCCTGTCATCTTTGTCCATTCTCCTCAGAATTTTGCATTGTCCTCTCCATTTAGGAGCCAGTTTATTCTGCTTTTGAGCTGGGTCATCCAAAAATACAAAGTCACTAACTGTACTGAACGCAGTTTTCTTCCTATCATTGGGGTCTAGCTCAACTTGCCAGTATCCACTGGACAAATCCATTGTGCTAAACCAGTGTGCACTTGCCAAGCTATCTAAAGCCTCTGAGGCTCGAGGTAAGGGGTTTAAGTGTTTTATGGTGATTGCATTAAGCTTTCTGAAATCAATGCAGAATCTGTAACTGCCATCTCTCTTCTTCACTAAGAAAACAGGGACTGCAACTTTCCTCAATTACATCATGGGAAAGGAGCTCCTGGACTTGCCTGTCTATCTCAGCTCGAATGCGTGGTGATGTTCTGTAAGCCCTCTGCCTAACTGTCTGTGCATCCCCTGTACAGATGGTATGCTTGACTAAATCGGTACGACCATAGTCGTAATCATCTGCACTTAAAACATCTGGGTACTTGGAAATCAGAGACTCTTGCTGAGTCTGTTTTTCTGTGTTTAGTGCAGACTGACTGAGGTCTACTTTGGGTTTTGGACAGGGCTCCATTTGAGTCTGTATTTGAGCTACTGTGGGTTCCAGCATTGTGAATTTTTCACCTGGTTGAGTGACTAAGGAATGAAACTCACCTAGCCTTGTGCCACAGGGAACATGGCAATCCTCATTTGTTGGATTCATGGCTCGAACACAAGTCACACCTGCTTTTACAGATGTTACTTTACGTGCTACAAAAAGACCAGGTACTGACTGAATTTCAAGGTCTAAAAGTCCAACATAATTGCATTTGAACTCTTTTTCCCCGATATTGCCCTGAATTTACGCCAAATGTACATCTGTGACCTGGCAGGGCTCAGAATGGGCTCTAAAGTCACAGCATTACTTCTAAGAGGGACTAATTCTTGTGAACAAGATAGGAACAGTCCAGTTCCACAATTTTAAACGATTCTCTCTGAGGTCAATTGCAGCATGATGACTGCTAAGAAAATCTCACCCAAGGATAACTGGCTGTGTAGCATTCCTAACTACCTAAACAACATGTGAGAACACTTCCTCACCTAGCCTAATAGTAATAGGCAACATACCCAGAGTGTCAAGATAGTCACCAGTCACTGATTTTGCCAAGAGAAAGGATTTCTGAATAGGCTTTTTTAAGAGAGAAGGAATTGACATTCTCAGTGTTTCGCTAATCAAAGATATTTCTGAACCTATGTCCACAAATGCTTGTATGGCAATGTTCTCAATGATAGTACACACATAAGGTGTAGGAGTGACAGGAATTACCAGTTCAGTTTGTTTGGACCCACTCAGAGGCTTAGCAGATACCTGGCCCATAGTACCTGCTACCAGCCATTTCCCTGAAGGACAACATCCTCATCCACGAAACTGACATGATGATCACCAGGCAAGGGTAGATTGTCAGTAGAAGATGGTATACCACATCTATCACCAGAGAACTCGTTGGAGGGCCATTCTGTCGTATGACGGTCCTGATGATGGAAAGCCTGATACACCATAGCTGAAAGCAATTCACTGGGTAAGGTCGTAGATGAATTCGGTGACAGGCCAGTCTTTTGACTGAGAAGAGGTAGAGGTGCTAGTCTGAGAACTTATTGTGCCCATTCCCACTTAAAAGCAATGGCTAAGGCTTCCTCTAAGCTAGTAGCACCATTTTCATGACATTTTGCTTGGAGAAAAGTGTCAAGATCAGCTACGAAACTGTCTAAATATTTCCATGGCAATGGCAGACTGCCCATAATTTGGAAATGCTTCCAAAACCAGTCTTGTGATCTCAGCTGCAAATACTTCCAAAGGTTCTTTGGGCATACGTGGTCGGGCATTCACAAAGTTTGAAAATGGAGCAAAAATTGTTTCCTCCCAAAAACATAATTTAATGCAACAACACAGTTCATAGTTCTGTTGTATGTCAGGAGACAGGGAGAGCCAGTAAGTTAAGCATCTCCACTCAAAATGGCAGTCAAATCTTGTGTTTGTGCATCCGGACAGGCCTTAACTGCAAGCTCTAAATGGGCTTCCCATAAAGAAAAAGAGTCTTTATCCCTACCGTCTCCATGAAAACATGGTGGAAGATCAACTTTAAAGTGCGCAATCTTGTAGTGCGATTTTCAGAAGTCGCGTCCGCGCTGTATTCTGCTGTAGGTGCAGATTCATCATCATAATCATTCTCATTAGGGGACGAAGTACATGCGAGAAGCACATGAGAATCGGTAGACACTGGCTGCATCTGAAAACTGAAAAATGCTTCCTTCAGAGGACACATTCCAAGGTAGGAAGCCATCTAGGCACATCCGAATCCAACGTTAGCTTCACTCCCTGTCTCATGAGATACCTTCATCTGATCGATTTTTGAAGGCAGCATAGATGTATCCTTCGCTGCCATTGATATCCCATAATCCTGTACGTTCCATTCCGTGACGGTTGAGCTAAAAAATAAAGATGGCATCTGAAAGTTGCATTTGGTGGTTAGTTTGTGTGTAAATGTATATTTCTGATTAACTTTTTGCACTTTTGGGCCCGGTTTCACAGACGGGGCTTAGAATAAGCCAGGAGTAGGCCTTAATGTGTACTAGTTAAACTGGGGCATTTAAGTACCTTTCATGAACGTGCCTTAAAATAGGTTTAGTTAGTCGGAGACTACGGAGTCCTGGGGTAAATTAAGTAAGCTTAAATGAGAACACCTGGGATAGGCCTGATTAAGTTGAGTATAAGCTCATGCCGTTGGTCTGATTGTGCTCATAAAAACCTGGAATGGACTAGGAAACATTATTATCGGTGTACATTTTGACACAAAGCAATGGCAGAAGCAAAAATAATTTGTTAAAAAAACTTCAGTGAGTATGAAAAAACACAACTGAAACAAATTTTGACAAACTATCCAGTTATTGAAAGTAAAATCCACACTACTGCTAGTGAGCAAAAAAAAGAGTGTTTGGAATGCAATTTGCAATGAATTCAATGTAAATGAAAATGCAACCACAAGAACAATACAACTTCAGGTGAGATTTCTTCATTATTATCAATACACATTTCTCATATTCATATTTTTGGGAACATTTATAATGAATGATATTTGCCTGTATAGACTTTGTGGAAGAACCTTAAACTGGCTTTTGACAGAATGCAGAGATCAGAAGACAGTGATTTACTACTGGTGGTGGACCAACAAATAAAGACAAAACTGATGAATTGAGCGACTTGCTGTCTGGAATAATACAGCACTAGCAACCTCTGGATTGTATACCAGATGATGATCACTTGAACAGTTCAGATAAAGAACTGAGCACAAATGGTATGTTAGAAAGAAATTGGTTTCTACCTTTGGTACATATATTCCACTCTGTCAATCTTTATTTTTCTTTCATTCTTTCATTCACAAGGATCATGCGAATTTGTTTGTGCGTCTGTGTTTTTTTCCCCACAGAAGAAAAAAATCTGTACAGGTTGGAAGAGCCAGAGCACAGTTTGTGTATGCCTTCCACATCTGCTGCAGCAACCCTGAGAAAAGATGCTGCCACCACCTTTCAGCAGAAAACAAGCAAGATGACCATCCATGAAAAGTTAGCCAGAGAATTATGAGGAAAAAATTAAATATCTGAAGGAAGAACATGAAATGAAAATGAGAAATCTAGTGAAGTGACATACTGCTAAGAATGGTGACCCATACTCGGAATTCGTGCTCTGCATTTAACCCATCCAATGTGCACACACACAGCAGTGAACACACACACACCGTGAACACACGCCCGGAGCAGTGGGCAGCCATTTATGCTGCGGCAGCAGTTGGGGGTTCGGTGCCTTGCTCAAGGGCACCTCAGTCGTGGTATTGAGGGTGGAGAGAGCGCTGGACATTCACTCCCCCCACCTACAATCCCTGCCGGCCCGAGACTCGAACCTGCAACCTTTGGATTACAAGTCCGACTCTCTAACCATTAGGCCACGACTTCCCCAAAGGATGAATTGGATATGAAGTTGGAAGAAAGAGGTATGATCCAAAAAAGATACAGTAAGGAGGCAATTGGGATTACCAGCCATGGTGAACAATATGATGTATCAAAAATAAACAATAATAAAAATAAACCTTTTGTCATTTAGATATTCATGAGTGAGTGTAAATGACCACAAACTACATTTTCAACCAGTATTGGTGTAGTAACTTTTTAATTTTGCTGCACACTATTTTAATTTTGTACAGAAGATTATCAAGGCAAAATAAGTCATAATGAATACATTCCATATTTAAATACATCTTATCTAGCTGAAGTGCTGCAATGTGAAAGCAACTCTGTGTGCAAGTCCTCGTTGGTCATTGGCTGCCTCAGTCATGGACACATCTGTTTTATCGTCATCTTCCATTGGAGGGTCAGGACAGCAGCACTGCTTCAGGTAGTTGTGCAGCACCGCTGTAGCAATGATGATTTTGCAGCATCTCCTTGGCCTGAAGTGAAGTGTATTGCGTAAACACTGGAATCGATTTTTCCATATTCCAAACATGCGTTAAACCACGCCTCTTGTTCGGATTTGAGCTCTGTTGAATCTTTGCTGCTCAGCTGTGGTGGGATTTATGTATAAAGCGAATAAAAAAATTACTCTGACCATATCCACTTTCACCAAGTAGAAGTCCACTATGCTGTCCTCTCTGAAACTGAGCACATAATGAAGAGTTGAGAAAAAACTTGAATCGTGAGTTGAACCTTTCCAACGTGCAAACAATGTTTGCAAACTCTAAATTAGGTGTGCATACACCCTGAACGTTGATAGAAAACCAGTTCTTACGGTTCCTGTACTCCTCAGCATCAGGGGTTGATGGACACTTGATGGGAACATGACATCCATCTATACAACCAATGACACCTGGGAAGTGCCCATATTCATAGAATTGCACTTTATATTTGGCTTGGTCAGCAGCATCAGGAAAGTTTATGTAAAGACTCCTCAGTTCACAAATGGCTCTCCTGACTTTGTGAACTATTCTACACATAAAAAAAAACTCAATGTGCGCAGAACTTGGAGAGAACTGGGTAAAGGCCTTCCTCTCAGAGACAGACAGGAAAGTCTAGGCTCAAGCAAAGATATTATCCCCAATGCATTTTCTTTGTACATACGAAAGCGGTCATGAAAAGCTGTCAAAAAAGTAATGTAATAGATCGCTCCTATCCACAAGTACTCTGGTTGGTCTTTGTTGTGCATGTTGGTTTTCATTTAGATATCCCAAATATTCCATGCTCCCTCACAAACAGTACTAAGCAGGAGTTAAACCTTTTGCAACAATTTGTATCGTAAAAAGCGCTATAGAAATAAACTTGAACCTGCCTCTTTGAAGGATTAATTTAAGATTCAATTTAGTCATAGACTAGCTATAATCCTTCCTCATTCCTTTGTTTAATCCAGAACAGGCTAAATCTATGACTATTTTAATATATATCTGTGCAAGTTGTTTTGAGTTAAGACAGCTCAAGTGGGCAGTTTAGTCTGGTACTAGGCTTAAACCCTGTCTGTGAAACCAGGCCTTGATGTTATTTCTAGCGAGAAATTGGTATTAAAGTAATTATCGCCAAATCTCTTTCTAATTAGATCATTAAACCATTACACTGCCTCAGAAGCCTGTCCAAAATCAGTTCTGTGAGGTGCCTTCGTGCAACAACGCTGCCTGCAAGGTCATTGCCTCAAAAGGCAGTGAGGGAGCAAGTCAGCTGCCTAAGTTTTCGAATGCAGCTATTTTCACTGCGTAGTTGCTGTTTAACTTGTAACGAAGCGAGTGGTAAAGTCATCCACTTCAATTAAACTGATGACTGGTTACTGTGCACTCACCAGAACGCTTCACGGTGCATTAAAAAATGTGCCGTCTAAATTGAATGCTTTAGCCGAGACACTTCCAGAAACTCTCTTTCGCTCTGCACGTGTCAATTTGAGACTTGTTAAAGATTTAAATCCCTGCCACCAAGATGCTCCTCTGTCGGTCAAGGATTATGGAAAGTGAAATTTATAGTTGACATTAGCATTCTGCCAATTAAAACAAAGGATGTATTCTCTAGACTCAACTCATGGGTTGCACACAACAGACATGCCAGTGTAAGAGCTAAGATTCATTGACAGCCCAAACGATCCCTCATTAGTCTCAGTGTTTGTGATGATTTTTGATGGACTGCCTCATTTAACTTTTAATAATAACCATAATTTAGGGGTATAACAGATCTTGTGCTTTATTTTAAGCATACTTTCCTGCTATCCATCTTCTGATAGCATGAGGCTGTCATTGATTTGTATTCCAATTTTTATTCCAATACACATTTTTTTACTTGAGAAAGAGTACTCATCCCTGAGGATAAAACATAATCCTCTTCTGTCACTGTTTCTTTCAGCAAAATGGATGTTCAACGGGAGACAGAGAATTTATGAATGAATTAGGATGAATAGTTGACATCAGAAAAGGGAAAGCCAGTGGAGATATTTTGCCTAACACAGTCTGGTTGAAAACTTTGCATGAATTATGTAAATTGTCAAGGTTTTAATTAGGAAATTCCCAATTTTTTTTAGGTTGTAGCTAATATATATATGGAAGCCCGTTGCTGGATAAAGAATTAAATATACATGCATATATATATATATATATATATATATAAACTTGCTAAATACAACTACTACTGCTAAAATTACAAGATATAAACTCACAAATCTGATGAAAATAATATTTTTTTTTCATTTCTGACAATATATTTTGCAATTCAGATTTCACATTCCAATAAAACAGATCTGAAACCCATTTTTGGGTCAAAACTCCCCAGGTAAGACCAATATATTATTTTAATATGCACATATACAGAAAAGCAAAACAACATTAGCTACTATGTGGCAGTTACACAACACATGTGAACCTGACATGTGAACAGTCAGATATGCATTTATGCATTCATAACCTGAATTAATGGCTCTAGGTAAATATGCCAATAAATTCACTGTGGCCCAACACACAATTCTTGAGAAATAAAATAAAAAATGAATAAAAAAATCCAGTCTCCCATTCCCACCTTTTTATCTCGCACAAAAGGACTCTTTTAATATTCAGGCAATTTAAAAATATCAGATTCTTCCAGGAGGCACAGGCAGGTTGAATCCTTATCGCAGCATAAGAACATTATAGCTCTATATTCACCCCAGAAGCCATGTCAAAGGATCCAAACATGCACACAGATACATACAGTATACACAGTAAACACACATTACACCATTAGAATAGGCAACTTTTTAAAAATTTTTGAGCGGAAAAAAAGAAAGTACGAAACTCACCTGTACACAACTCATTCCCACAATGCTGGGTTGTTGTGGAAGGTTGCCAGGGTGTTTCTATGCAGTTTGCATGGCAGGTGTTTTGAATGTTTTGTTTTTAACATGGTTTCTTACAAGCTATATATCCCTCCACCTATTTTTATGCACATTTTAATTATGGTAACAAATTTACCAAATGGGGATCACCATTGGAACAGACGGCATTGATACCAGACCCACTCACAACCCAGTGCCCAGTCAAAACCAGCTAGACTGCAATGATTGACAGCATGAGCCCACCGCAGGCAGCGAGAGGGACTCTGCCATGACATTCGAGGCAGCACCAATGGTATTGACCAAGTTGAACATCGCCACGGAGAATAATGTATGACCAGGTGTGCTCTCCTCCGATTCTGCTGGTTCCATCTAGTCTCTCTCCCACCTCTTCTCCAAACCACTACTAACTTGTATGCATGCTCAGTCTATCTCTGCAGTCCCTTCTCCAGTCTCCAGCCATTCCTGCCACCCAGTCATTGTCAACTCCTATCAGTCCCTTAGTACCTCCTCAGCTTCCTCTCAGTGGTGTGGATACACCTTGGGACTGCTGGAAGTGACCATCAGGCATTCGGGCTCGCTCAGGCTGCCGGCTCCACCTGGGCCAGACATCGAACCGACTTCACCACGGACCTGTGGGCAAGCTCTCTGGCTACACGGTGGGCCCCATCTCCAACATTGCCATTACCTACAGTTGTCTCCATGGTGTCATCTGTTTATCTTCTTCTATGGCTCCTCCCTCCAGCGCCGCCTCCTGGATACCCTGTTCAGGGCCATCCACTGAATCTCTCCACCACCTGGACCACCTCTCCTGGTTCTTCATTCTCCAGCTCCAATTCCACTCAGTTTGGACCTTGTTTCAGTTTGAACTTTTCCATGTTGAATTTGTTGTCATGGTTGTTGATTTGATTCTGTCATTCAGTTTAGTTGTGTGTCAATTACCCTTGTTTGCATGTGTACTTAAGTTGCTCTGTTTCTGTTTGTTGTTGTCGGGTCTCATCCGGGTTAGACGTGTTGTAGTAGATCTCTCTCTCTCTATGTAGATTATTTATCTGTGGATTTATTAAAGACTGCCTTTTGCCTTCCTTGTTGTGTTCATGTTGGTTCTACAACACCATTTTGTGACAATAGCAGTATTGTTTTCAAAAAGTTTGCATAAATGAACACCCAAAACAAATAAGAAGTTTTCTATTTTAAGTTGCACTTTAGTTCGGAGACCAATTCTCACTGCAAAATTTACTTTTCAAGTTGTTTGAACATAAATGTGTGTTGGACGTGTGTATACACATCCATCCTATAATGATAAAAATCCACCTAGTGTTTTAAGTTTTTTTTAAATCCCTATTTTAAAATCCCCTTTCTCAAATCAGGTTGTTCTTAGGTTCCTGTCAAAATGACGTAGTTCTGTACAGACCGCTCCCACCAGAGTTGATTGACAAGAACGTCTTACCTTAGACCTGCCCTGAGTGAGCTGAGAGCTGTCCGCCATTGTGTCAGCTCCGGTGCAGGGGAAGACAAGATGTCTCAGATTAAGCGATTGAAGTGTTTAGTTGTTGGATTTAAAAATGAATATAGCAGTCATCATTTACTCCAGACATCTTAGCCGCTGAAGGCAGAGGATTAAAGTTACTTTCACTTTGAAGGGAATGCGCCGATCCCCGATCTACATACATGCATCCATGTTCGCCCAAATCATTCATAATCCAGTTTTATCTACAGAAGAAGTGAGCATAAGTATATTTTTTATTCATCTTTGCAAATTGCCTTTCCTAATAATGTGCTAGTTAGCCAGTTTCGCTGCTGAAGTTTAGTATGCTGCATAGGTATATATACCTAGATGCCTCATTATCAACTGTTTCTATGGGCCGTGATACGTAAGCCATCCGCCATTTTTGGAACGGTCTGCGAATCTTTGAGCGCATCGACTGTGTGCGTCTAGAACAGCAAGTTATATACTTGTATATCTTTGAATATTCATTGATTATTATGGTGAATGCGAGATGGCTGACATGTGAACATATCTGGAGCGGTCGAATAGGGAATCTACACATATCTATGGTCTGCTCGTCACTCCACATAAGAGAGGGGCGGAGTCAGCAGAGCTCACTAGGATTTAAAGAAACATGGACTAGATCAGAGTGCTGAAGACGGAGCTGATTTTGACGGGTTTAAAGAGGTGTCAACTACCATTGAGAATTTTTAACCAAAGTAGGTTATAGACTTTTCATTAAGACCCTTATTTGTGTAAAATGTGCATCCGATGACCCTTACTATTGATTATGATTTTTGCTTCACACTACTAATTTGCTGCTTATTGTTAAGTTTAGGTATGGGGTAGAATTAAAGGGCATCTATTATACAAAATTCACTTTTACATGTCGTTTGAACATAAATGTGTGTTGGCAGTGTGTGTACACAACCACCCTATAGATGGTTTCACTGGCAACAACATAAACATGACTGCGCATGCACGCTTTTGTGGCCCAAACTTAACTTCCGGTAGACTTGCACAAAGAATCAATCAATAACAACAGAGTCTCTCTAGAGCAGATTATTTCTGATAACAAGCTAAATAAATAAGTAACTTACATTAACTGGCAACTTATAACAATAAGTGCGTTCAACTTGAAGCAGCACTGTGCAGACTGATCGGTGTGTGACATGAAAGTACTGTAAAAGCTGTAGAGAGCAGAGAGCTGTAGAGAGCTCAAGGCTGGGACACACCAAGCCAACTTCAAAGAACTAGTGGCAACGAAAGCCGACGGTGTTGTCACCTCGCGTCGACAGCTTCGGACCAAAAAACTGCACGTGAACACAACGCACAGACTACAGCCAAACTTCAAACTAACACGTGTGTTCTGCACCTGCAAGAGAGGAATTAGCTGTCTATATTAGCCGCTATCAGTAATAAATATTTGTCTTTCAAAAGGAGAAACCAAAACAAATACATACTGTATGAGATAAATGCAAATATACAAAACGTAAACAAAGCAGCGCTTGCTAATCAGTTTGAATATCAGCAATATTGAGAACTTTCATAATTTTAAGCGGCTCATGTTGTTATGAAAGCATTCTCATATTAGAATGCTTGGGTAAGATCATGTAACATCAAAAAACAGCTTGCTGTCTTCATTTACTTTCCCATTTTCATCACTTTCGCTTTAATTCTCCTGTCGCTAAACTTAACATCCAATCAGAGTAATCTCTCACGCAGTCCGTCCCGACGCCGATTCAACATCAACTACCGCTGCCGTGAGCCCGACAAGAGCCGACGTGTGGAACACACCAAACAAACTATCCCAATTGAAGCTCACCGATGGCCCTACATTGTTTGATAGTCGACCATTGGCTTGGTGTGTCATGGGCATTATGCTTTCGAATCGCTCCACTGGTACTTTGGTGTCATACACCGATTGCAGATTATATCTTGCAGAGCTGCTTCAAGTCAAACACACCTTATGTCTTGCTTTGAACTTTAACTGTGTTTGTAGCTGGTGCCATTACTAGCCACTAGCTAGACCAATAAACAAACATAGACTGGAAATTAACTTCAGGCCAGGCGTGTGCGTCTGAAGAAATGGTCTATAGTGCTAAAAATCCTCCCCCTCCTTTTTTTTAGTCCTCATAAATCATAAGCAGTGTCTCAGAGCTTACTGATCACAGAATCAGTACAAGCCCCACCCATGAATGCTGGCGGACAAGACCACGCCCGGAGTGTGAGTTTATCTTCACGCTAGAGCATTTAAAAGCAGCATTCTGAAGAAATGTCTTCTTATTGAAGCTATAGACGTTATTCAGTACAGAGAAGTGAGTGATTTTCATCTTTTATTTATAATTTTTTTTGGGTCATATAGACAGCAGTATATGTACTCTATTACACTGCTTTCAATTAATACACAGATCTAAAATAAACATTTTTTTTTTTCTGACAGTGTTTTTGTAACTTATGTGTCTTTAACTTGTGTGTGAAAGAGAACTTAGTTTAGTACTCGCATGCCATGTGACAGCTGCTTTCTGTGCGCATGCTTCGAATGGGTGCGCTCAGAGTAGTCTAAGTTAGGAGCTGTAAAGGCATCCCTATTCTGCAAAAGGGGAGGGGAGCAGTAGCTTATTTACATTTAAAGAGACATGCAATACTGCCCTACAAAGGCAAAAGAACTTAATGGACAGTAAAAAAAAAAAAAAAAGGCAGAACACCGTATAGCTCCACGCCGGCACCGTAACTTAATTTTTACAAAGGCAGAATGTCGTAACTCAATTTGAGCATTCCAAACAAAGTGAAAGAGCGGTAACTGGTGTTATACTTTGTTCTGCCTTGGTTTCTCTGGGGCTTTTTGAAGTTACGGTTTAGACGACCCATTATTTATATAAAGACTGCAAACTACCTCTTCGGATAGTCTGAAGACTGTTCTTTTGTCACTTTAACAGACTGATAAGCTCTTCTTGCACTACACATATATCTGCACAGTTTTGTTTTATTTAACTGGTTTGCACTCTATCTATTCTGCCATGTGCCTTACTCCACTTTATTTATCTCCTTTTTTATTTTTCTACAATGTCCTCAGACTGATAAGCTCCTCTTGCTCTATATATATTCACTCTATAAGTTGCGAAGAACCAGATGAGATTTGATCCATTTGCAGCTCTTTATTAAGGATAGTCAAACAGGCAGGGTCAATCAACAACAAACTGAGCAATAGGGTCAAGGCAGAGACAGAGTCGGAAAATCAGGCAGAATGCCGAGGCAGGCAGCGAGAATCAAAGTCCAGTAAACAAAACCAAATCGGGGCAGGCAGAGAACAATCAGTAACGTGAAACAGTCCAGGGTCAAGAGGTACAACCAAAACACGGGTAGTAACGCTCAGAACTGACAGCTGGGGGCAAATCAAGACATCGCAATGAGTGCGCGTGTGAGTGCAGCTTATATGTGTGTGTGGTAATGAGGTGCAGGTGTGAGTGCAATCAGTCCCAGGTATGAGGCATTGTGGGAAATGGAGTTCAAGGGAAAACTAATATTCGGGCGATGGCTCCCTCTGGTGGTGCAAGGGAGGCGGTACAGGAACCTCCTCTGTAACACTATACATATACACATATATCTGCACAGTTTTGTTTTATTTAACTGGTTTGCACTTTATCTGCCATGTGCCTTATGCCACTTTATCTATCTCTTAATTTGTTTTTCTACAAACGTCCTCATTTGTATATCTGTATAGTTGTATGTACATATGTTTAAACTGTATTTATCTGTATTTGAACGTCTACTGTCAGTGTCTTAAATGTTAACTGTATGCACCAAGGGTCTGAGAGTAACGCAATTTCAATTCTCTGTATGTATGTGCCGTACATGTGGAATAATTGACAATAAAGCAGACTTAACCTGACTTATTTTCTCAGAAAAACAATGAAATTGACTCAAGATACTTATGCACAGGATAAAGGATGTCTTGAATGTCCCAAAAATACCAATAACTAATTTTCAACCAAAATCGAAGTTATGGTCTTTTGCCTAAATAAAACAGCGTGTTTCTGTTTCCACTCAAAATAAGTATTTTCAAAATGACATAATGAATGATTTGTGGGGGATTTTGTGCTAAAACTTAACATACACATTCTTGGGACACCTGAGACTTAAACTGCATCTTGTAAAAAGGTGCATTGTAGTTGCTCTTTAAGGGACACCTGAATATGAGTGTTTAGAGCTTACTAATACAAATAATGAGTGGTCACTAGGCTAATATAATAAGGAAACATACAAACAACACATGCCTATATCAGATACCTTTGTAACTGATTAATTATGGTCTAAATAAAAGGAAATGTCTCTATGCGTGTGTGTTTGTGTGTTGTACTTTTGGAGGTAGTCCACTGGTCATCCAGGCCATTGGTGTCTGGTATCAAGGGTCATTTAGTTCTCTGGAATTTGTTTGAAATCCGATGGAGAGAAAAAAAAAAAAAAAAAAAAATCGCACAGTGTGTGAGTCCGGCTTTAGGCTACTCATCAGAGTGATATCCTCCACTGGATCCAGCTGTGCGACGCATCGCGTTGTGTTCTTCTTCTAAGGTAAAATTCTGGGCTATTCCTCTCAGCGCGTCTTCTTCCAAAAACAAAAAGTAGCCCGGATGAAATTGTTTGTTTACACGGAGGCGATGTGGGCATTTACATGCGCGTGTGTCTCACTTGGATGTTTAGAATCTGAAAAGCGTGATCGGCACGTGGGTGTGACCACATTACATATGAGTAGAGAGAGGAAAGCTGGACATCGCGTTGGTTTTATACGGATTACTTTAACAGATAATATTTGTTTTGGTCGTGACTTACTTCATTTACAAAGTAGATATTTCATGCTTTCTATACATATATTTTTCATGTCCTTGAGGCAAGTATTCACAAATATTCCTATTGTTTTATTTACGTGTCTGTGAACAGAGGTGACAGAGTCCGAGATGGCAGAGAACACCGGACACTAAAGACAGGGAAACACAGGGCTTAAGAACTCTAGGGTAAACTAGATAATTAAACACAGCTGGGGACTAATGAACTAATAATCAACCTAAACGAGGACAGGAAAACATAGAGGGAGAAACTTGGGCAAAGAAGGCACATGGGGAGCAAAACAAAATACAAGACAGTTCACAAGTCGCTCCGGAGGCCTCAAGGGACAGGGTGACAGGACGGAAGGCCTCCAGGGTGGCACCCGTTCCAGGACCCACGGTGGAGCAGGGAGCTCGTGCGGCCATGGTGGGTTAGAAGACTTGGGAGGCTATGGCGGGTCAAGGGACTCGGGCGGCCATGGTGGGACAGGAGACTTGGGAGGCTATGGCGGATCAGCCTCCGAGGCTGCAGCCCCAGTCCCCGGCCTCTACGGCTGGAGCCATACTACTCCCCCACAACAAATACTTGGGGGAATTTACAGAGCTGAACCCGGGGACTGGAGACCTCTCTGGGCTTAACTGGGGATTAGGAGCCCTCTGTGGGCTAAACTGGAGAACAGGAGTCCTCCTAGGCTGGAGCCTGCACTGAATCAAGCTCTAGGGCTGGAGCTGATTTAGATGCGAGGATGAGGGCTGCTAGCAGTCTTTCCCTCCTCATCATCCTCTGTCGGTTCGGGGTGAACTGGACTGATGGCGGGCTTGATGTTGTGGTGGCCAGAGGGTTTGATGGTGCAGCGGCCGGCAGGTTTGAGTTAGCCACAGCCGGTGGGCTTGAATCAGCGGCAGACGGCGGGCTTGCCTGGGGAACGGCTGACGGGCTTGACTGGGGAACGGCTGACGGGCTGGATGGCGGGCTGGTTCTGGCTCGGGGCAGGACACTCTCCAGAAACCGGAGGATCCCTTCCCTCCAGCTTAGTCCCGTGGTGTCTGGGAGGTGCATGGGGCAATGGTAGATGGCCCCGTGCCAGAACAGAGAGTTGATTGTGGCATCATCCAGCGCCATCGCCGCGGTGAGCCTGCAGAACTCCTATGCATACACAATGAATGGGAGATCCAGGCGAGCTAGGGCAGTGAACAGAGACTTCCATAGCCGCGGTGACAAACAAGGAAAAAAAAAAAAAAAAACTTTGCAAAAAATAGGAAAACAAACGTGGGGAGAAGGGGTGCCACTTACTTTCTGTTTTGGTCCAGTGTTCTGTCACACTATCACAAGGTGCGTGGAGCGGGAAGATTAGGAGACTCAGGAGAATACTCACATAATAGGCTTTTAATGACAAATACCATAGGAATACACAAGACGTGTAGCACAATGACGTACAGAACAGGACACTAAAGACAGGGAAACACAGGGTTTAAGAACTCTGGGGTAAACTAGATAATTAATTAAACACAGCTGGAGACTAATGAACTAATAATCAACCTAAACGAGGACAGGAACAGGAAAACCCACATAGGGACATAGAGGGAGAAACTTGGGAAAGGAAGGCACAAGTCTGACAGAGGCCGCCCTCGTCGCCATATGGGGGCATCAGGAGCCACCCCTGGAGGAAGGGGTAATGTCAGGGAAGTACCTCAGTCACAGTCACCTACCCCGACACCAGTTTGGGTAAGTTACTCCAAAAAAATGATTAATTACTAGTTACTAATTACATCTTCAACAGTGTAATTAGATTACTGTACAAATTACTCTCTCCAAAAAGTATTTAATTACTTATTACTAAGTACCTTCTAAATCCTATATCAACCTCGACAAGTTAATGATAAGTAGTAACTACATAAATTATTCTGGTCACACTTTAGATTAGAGTCCAACTCTCACTATTAACTAATTATTAACTATGATTTTTGCCTCAATATACTCCTAATTACTGTGCATTAATACTCAGTAAAGCAGTTGTTAAGTTTAAGAATTGGGTAGGATTAAGGATTTAGAATAAGGTCTTGCAGAATAAGACGTTAATATGTGATTTTTAAGTAATAATAAACAGCCAATATCCGAGTAATATTCATGCTAATTACCAACAAGTTAATAGTGAGAATTGGACACAAAAGTGTTACCAATATTCTTATTAACTCACCAAAGTATTTAAAGTGAGACGGGTACATAAAAATCATGCATTTTAAGGTTAGACTTTAAATTTTGATGTTAAATCCACTATTGTATAGTATATACATGTTGTACAGTCTATACACAGTATTAAGTTAAATTACATAAGAAGTAACTGTAATTTAATTACAAAAAAATAAGAGTAATCCCTTTACTTTTTCAAGAGAAAAGTAATTAAATTACAGTAACTAATTACTTAGTAATTAGTTACACTAATTACTTAGTAATTAGTTACACCCCACACACACCAGATCTCAATCACCTGAATTCTAATCACCCGTACCTGCAGTCACTCATCAAGCCAGCTATAACACCACACTCCACTCAGTCCCACGCTGTCCAGTCTACCGTTCACCTTGCTGAACTAACCCTGACTACTTATGTGTTGTTTACTTACCTTTAGAAGCTCCTTAGTTCCAGCGATCCTGTTCTCCGTTGAACCCGTTCTTCTCCTGGAAACCTGCAAAGGAACAAGCTACTATTACCACAAGCTAAGAACCCAAGAACATTCATTGTCACCTCATACTCACCTGTCATCTAACTTCTTGATCTCTTCCACACTATTCTCAATAAACCCGCCTGATTGAACTCTTGCCTCTCGTCTTTGGCCTGAATTGTGACAAAAACAAGGCATTAGTATGTGCTTTATACTAATAAACAGCCAATAAGTTAGTAATACATATGCTAATAAATAATTAGTTGATAATAAGAATTGCTCTCTGAAATAAAGTGTTTTTAGTTGAAAACGGTGTTGTGCAAATGTCCCCTAAAACCTCACCACCACTTCTTTTCCAACTAAGAATTTACTCATCTCAGAGTATTATAGACAGGTTAGATTTCTCAAAAAAACATATTTTAGGCAGTAGATATATTTTAAGTATGGTTTTCAAAACAAATGCATAGATTCAAATTCATTTAAGAAATTAAAAATACAAATCTTACATTCATAGAGTAAAACCACTTTTTTTTTAAGAGCTACTCTTTTATTCAATTTATATCGCTGTGAATAAAAATAGTTGTCTCATGCAGGAAATTCTAAATGTCATTTTTTTTCTCTTATTCGCCCCATGCTTATCGCTCCTGTGCCTGGCAAACATTACCATGCTCTATTTTGCTGCAGCGTTTTGACACTCATATCATTCAGTGAGATGGTTTATGGCAAACCTACTTGCTTTGGAAGAAGTTGAGAAAACTCACAGATAAGTTGATGCCTGAGCTGGCATGTTATTATGTGACAGGGCACACAGATAGTGATAATTTTTTCAAATCTCATATTGCATCAGAAAGGCATTTATTTTAATAAAAAATGAAGGAAATAATAAAAAAGTCGAAAATAAAAGTATCGGGTAGGATTAGGGTAGGTGTAGGGAGGGCTTTATTGTCCCAATAAGGTGGCATCCATTTAATCATTTGTATTAAAACTATAATTCATTCATTCAATTCAAAAATATAATAACATTCAATATGTTATTATTTTGTACTGTTTGATAATGTACTACAATACTGAGGTGCAGATAATTGCCACTATTTGCAATAAGTAGTATAAATAGCAGAAACTCTAACTCAAGATCCAATTGCGAGTGAAATAGTCTTTAATAGACAACTACAAAGCACAGACACCGTAGAAGTGCAGATAATCCGGCAGTGCAGAATCTCCAGCACAGGCAGAGAATCACTCCGACCAGTCCTCACCCTCCAGGGAATTGAGAAACAGCAAGCAGGCGAAAACAGACTCGGGGAGATAGAAGGACTGACAGAGAGCAAGACAAGACATGAGCAACAACAATCTGACAACCCACACACAGAAACACCAGCCAGATAAAGGCAGTGCAGACGAGCTACACGATCACCTCGTCAGGTGCGCAGTAATTAGGCAACGTTGACAAGCCCAACGAGCGGATCCACACACACAGAAATGAGCAAACGAATCCATGAACCATGACAGTACCCCTTCCCCTAAGAGCGCCTCCTGGCGCTTCCAGAGGAACTTACCTGACGATTGCAATCATCGATAAGAGAATGATCCAATATGTCCCTTGCAGGCACCCAACTCCTCTCCTCCGGAGCGTAACCCTCCCAGTCCACCAAGTACTGAAATCCGCGTTCTCTCCACCTAGAGTGCAGAATACGATTCACCGAATAAACAGGTTCCCCATCTACGAGTCGCGACAGTGGGGAACCGGGGTATGCGGATTAATAGTAGCATGAAAAATGGGCTTTAATTTGGAAACATGAAAAACGGAATGAATCCTCCTGTACGCAGGAGGAAGTTTAAGGTGGACTGTCTAATAATCTTGGTAACAGTAAACGGGCCAATAAATTTAGGGGCAAGTTTATTACAAACAGTACGGAGAGGAATGTTCTTAGATGAAAGCCACATTTTTTGACCGACGATATAGATGGGAGGCCTTGACCGGTGGTGATCAACCTTGGCCATAGTGCGCGCCCCCACCTGGAGGAGGGTCTATCTGGCCCTGCTCCAGGTGCGACGACACTTCTGGACAAATGCGTAAGCAGAGGGAACCATGATTTCAGATTCCAGACTCGGAAAAATAGGTGGCTAGTACCCTAAACTACACTCAAACGGAGATAGGCCCGTGGCAGAGACTGGTAATGAGTTATGTGCGTATACTCAACCCATGAGAGCTGCTGACTCCAAGAGGACGGATTCTGAGAGACCAAACATCACAACATACGTTCCAAGTCTTGGTTGGCTCTCTCTGTCTGACCGTTACTCTGGGTATGAAACCCAGAAGAAAGACTAAAAGTCGCCCCCAACAAATGACAAACCTCACTCTGTCAGAGACCACGTCCATCGGGAGGCCATGAAAACGTAAAACGTGGTCAATGACAGCAACCGCCGTCTCTCTGGCAGAAGATAATTTAGGTAGAGCAATAAAATGAGTAGCCTTCGAGAACCAGTCCACCACGGTCAAAACCACCGTGTTCACACTTGAGGGCGGGAGACCTGAGACGAAATCTAGCGAAATATGGGACCAGGGTCTCGAAGGAACTGACAGCGGCTGAAGGAGTCCAGTAGGGGGTCGATTGGTAGTCTTAGAAACGGCACAAACAAAGCAAGCCAAAACAAAACATTGTATGTCACGAGCCATAGATGGCCACCAGAACCATTGTTTAATAAGAAACATAGTACGACTCACCCCAGGATGACAAGCCACCTTGGAACAATAACCCCATCGAATGACATTGGACCGTAATGTCTCTGGCACAAACAAACAACCTGGTGGGCATCCGGGCAGAGGCGTTACCCCTCGTGAGGCCGTGCGGACCTTCGATTCGATTTCCCATGTGACTACAGAATCAAAAATCTTCTGTGGCACAATGGGCTCAGAAAAAGACGGGCGCTCAGAATCGTCGAAGAGACGGGATAACGCATTGGGTTCGATGTTCTTGGAACCCGGCTGATAAGAAATAAAAAAATCAAAACGGCTGAAAAATAAGCCCACCGGGCCTGCCTAGAGTTTAATCTTTTAGCGGACTTGATGTACTCAAGATTCTTATGATCAGTCCAGATGATAAAAGGAACCCCCGAACCTTCTAACCAATAATGCCATTCCTCCCAAGGCAAGTTTGACTGCCAGCAGCTCTCTATTACCAATATCATAGTTACGTTCAGAGGGAGAGAAACGGTGAGAAAAATACACGCAAGGATGCATCTTGTCGTCCGAGGAAGAATGCTGGGATAGGATGGCACCAACGCCCATTTCTGACGCATCAACCTCCACCACAAACTGCCGGGAGGGATCAGGGGCGATAAGGATGGGAGCTGAAACAAAGCAACCTTTCAGTTTGGCAAACGCAGCCTCCACTGCGCTGGACCACCTGAAGGGAATCTTAGTGGAGGTTAAGGCAGTCAAAGGGGCAGCTAGCTAGGTCCAATTTCGTGAAAAAGGAGGCCCCCTGCAGACGCTCAAAGGCAGAAGACATAAATGGTAAAGGATATGTATTCTTCACCGTGATGTTGTTCAGCCCTCGATAGTCGATACCGGGACGAAGGGACCTGTCTTTCTTTTTGACGAAAAAAAAACCCCCGCCACCGCTGGTGAAGAAGAAGGACGAATGATCTTGACTGCTAGAGAATCAGAAATATATTTCTCCATGGCTTCATCTCCGGGGCAGAAAGTGAATAAAGTTTGCCCGGGACAATGCGGAGGTAGAGAAGCAGCTCGAGACTTACTGAACACTCTCTTCAGATCGAGGTACTCGCTGGGCACGTTTGACAGATCCATATGCTCATCCTGAAACACAGAAGAAGACACAGAAGGACAGGCAGACAACAAACAAGAAGCATGGCAACTCTCACTCCAAGAGAGAATAGAATTCTGACTCCAATTAAAGTGACGGTTATGAAGCACAAGCCAGGGATTCCCAAGGACTACTGGAGTAACAGGAGTGTCAGTTAAAAGAAATGTAATGGTCTCAATGTGATTACCAGAAGTGATGTGTCTTACTGGACCTGTGGTGTGAGTGATGGAAGGAAGAGATAGACCATTGAGAGCATGCACAGCAATAGGCTGGGAGAGAGCAACCACAGGAAGTTTGAGTCTATAAGCGAGATCAGAGTCTACAAAATTACCCTCAGCACAAGAGTCAATTAAAGCCTGACAGTCATAGGTGGCTGAGGACCATTGCAACTTGACAGAAAGGAGGGTAGCAGCAAGAGAGGATTTAGTCAATTTGACCCCACCAGTAACCTCTTACCTACTGACGGGTTCTGGCTCGTCAGGTACGCAGTAATTAGGCAATGCTGACAAGACCAACGAGCGGACCCACACACAGAAATGAGCACATGGATCCATGAACCGTGACAATTTGGGTGACAGTTGCATGCCACCTCAGACTACAATTCCCATCATCCATTGCACTGACGACACACACAGCTGATTGCACTGATCACACAGCTGATTGCACTGATCACACACCCTACATAAACCATGGACTTCCTCTTCCTCTCGGCCGAGTATTGTATAGCGTTTATCACTCTCCTAACGATAGGTGCTCTACGAAGCCCACGTAGTTGTCATAGTCTTGCCTTGCCTTGTGTGTTTTCTAATGTTTTGATTCTTGCCTGTGTTGCCTTGCCATTCGGACTCTTTTAAATAGACTAGAATACGTTGTTGGCATTAGTGGAAGTGCATTAGCATGGTTCAAATCGTACTTATCTGAACGCCATCAGTTCGTAGCAGTGAATGAAGAGGTATCATATCGATCACCAGTGCAGTACGGAGTACCTCAAGGCTCAGTACTAGGGCCGTTACTTTTCACTCTTTACATGTACCCTTGGGAGATATTATCTGGAGACATTGTGTTAGTTTTTACTGTTATGCTGATGATACTCAGATCTATATTTCTTCGCGGCCCAGTGAAACACACCAAATTCAGAAACTTACGGAATGCATAGTCAATATAAAAAACTGGATGACGAGTAACTTCTTACTGCTAAATTCTGAAAAAACAAAGGTGTTAATTATCAGACCTAAAAACCCCACATGTAATAACCTAGAACACTATCTAACACTTGACGGCTGCTCTGTCAAGTCTTCTTCATCAGTTAGGAACCTAGGTGTGCTGTTTGATAGCAATCTTTCATTTGAAAGCCATGTTTCTAGCATCTGTAAAACTGTGTTTTTCCATCTCAAAAGCATATCTAAATTGCGACCTATGCTCTCAACGTCAAATGCAGAAAAACTAATTCATGCGTTTATGACCTCAAGGTTAGACTATTGTAATGCTTTATTGGGTGGTTGTTCTGCACGCTTGATCAACAAATTACAGTTGGTCCAAAATGCAGCAGCTAGAGTCCTTACTAGAACCAGGAAGTATGACCATATTAGTCCGGTTCTGTCAACACTGCATTGGCTCCCCATCAAACATCATATAGATTTTAAAATCTTGTTAATTACTTATAAAGCCCTGAATGGCTTACCTCCTCAGTACTTGAGCTAGCTCTTATCACATTATAGTCCTCCACGTCTGCTGCATTCTCAAAACTCTGGCCATTTGATAATACCTAGAGTATCAAAATCGACTGCGGGCGGCAGGTCCTTTTCCTATTTAGCACCCAAACTCTGGAACAATCTACCTAATACTGTTCGGGAGGCAGACACACTCTGTCAGTTTAAATCTAGATTAAAGACACATTTCTTTAACCTGGCTTACACATAACACACTAATACACTATTATTATTCAAATCCGTTAAAGGATTGTTAGGCTGCAATAATTAGATCAACCGGAACCGGGAACACTCCACATAAAACATGATGTACTCGTTACATCATAAGAAGAATGGCATCTACGCTAATATTTGTCTGTTTCTATTCGGTTTCTCAGTCAGTGTCCGGATCAAATGGTGGATTGGTGCATGGAGATGATGTATGTGGCCCTGATCGTCGGCGGAGGCCGGACACCTGGATGAGCCCCGGGGACATATTCCCAGTCACCGTAGCCACCCGATGCAGTCCGTATCCAGATCAGATGGTGGATCAGCACCCAGAGACGACCTCTACAGCCCTGAACGTCAGCGGAGGACACCGAGATAATCGCCAGAGACAGATCCCCAGTGAGGACCCCGACACTTAGACAGCCATCGGGAAAGACCACTGGAATCAGTTGTTTTCGTTTGGCCAGAGGAGAACTGGCCCCCTGACTGAGCCTGGTTTCTCCCAAGGTTTCTTTATCCATTCTGTCACCGACAGAGTTTTGGTTCCTTGCCACTGTCGCCTCTGGCTTGCTTAGTTGGGGACACTTCATTTCCAGCGATATCGTCGACCTGATTGCAAAGACACTATTTAAACTAAACTGAGCTGGATGATGACATCAATGAATTCCATAATGAAATGCCTATTGTGCAGTTGCTTTGACACAATTTACATTGTTAAAAGCGCTATATAAATAAAGGTGACTTGACTTGACTTGACTCTGTTTGCACCTCTCTTGGAGTATTGCTCATGTACCTGGATTATCTCTCTGCCATGCCCTGTTGGATATTGTTCGCCGATCGTCGACCCACGCTTGCCCTAGGATTAATCTTTGTCTTGCCTGTGTTGTTCCTGTTTGCCACTGAATGAACCTTGCTTGTTTTGTAACCACGCCTTTGAATAAAGCTTGCAAATGGATCCGCACGTCTCACTTCTCGTTCGCCCTGTAACAGAATACTCGGCCACACAAGGATCCAGCAGCTTCTCATGTGGATATTGGCCAGGTATAGACACTGCAAGACTGTTATGAACCCTCGAGCAGGGCTTGCGATTGCTCGAGGATTATGTACAAGAGTATTTAGAGATCGCTTATTATTCTGATCTGCCAGTGTTACGAATCCTGGCCATGCACTTCCGTTTACTCACCACCATACGTCACCCGCTCAACACATGGACTTTCACACTACACAGCACATTGGACTCTATTTCCCACCATCCATTGCACTCACTAATCACTCACAGCTGTTCACACTGATCACCCCCACACCTGAGTACCATCTCACAATCACAATCACACACACACACTATTTAAGCTTGGGACTTCCCCTGGCTCATCGCCGAGTATTGATTAGCCCAGCTATCTTTCAAAACATTCCCAGTTTACCTAGTTTTCCTGTGTTTTGATTCCTGCCCGTGTTCCTGGATTATTCTCTCTGTCTTGCCCTGTTTGGATACTGTTTGCCAATCGTCGACCCACGCTTGCTCTAGGATTGCTCTTGTGTTTTGCCCTTGCCATACCTGTTTGCTGTGTACTGACCCTGCCTGAATTTGACCATGTTTTCTAATAAAGCCTTGCGAATGGATCCGCACGTCTCACGTCTCGTCAACCCTGTAACAGAATACTTGGCCCACAAAGGATCCAGCGGCTTTTCTTGTGGATATTGGCCAGGCATGGACATTGCATGGATGTTTTTAACCCTCGAGCAGGGTTCGCGACTGCTCAAAGCTTATGTACAAGCGTACTTAGACCTCGCCTATTTTTCTGATTTGCCAGACTACGCGCTCATAGACTTCTTTTGTGAGGGCATTAATCAGCCGCTCAAGTCACAGTTAATCCGCGAGGGTCCCCGTTCATCTCTTAGTCAGTTCATGGAATATGCTTTATTGATTGTTGGCTCAATGTTCACTGTGGGGGTCACAGAGGAACGAGATACCACACCCAATAGTGTTCTATCAACCGCGTTAGAGCACGCTCACAAAATGGCGGCCACAACACCACCCTGTAGCGTCATTGCCGCCAGACAAGAGCCAGGTCAAGTCCCAGCCATTGTTCGAGAGCCAAGTAAAGCCACAGCCTATGTCAAAGAACCAAGTCAAGTCCCAGCCTATGCTAAAGAGCCAAGTCAAGTCCCAGCCTATGCTAAAGAGCCAAGTCAAGTCTCAGTCTATGTTAAGGAGCCAAGTAAATTCCCAGCCTATGTTAAAGAACCAAGCCAAGCCCCAGTTGATCGTCACGAGTCAAGCCAAGAACCAATTGATCACCACGAGACAAACCAAGTCACAGTTGATCATCACGAGGCAAGCCAAGCCACAGCTATTGGTCACGAGTCAAGCCCAGCCACAGTTGATCGTCACGAGTCAAGCCAAGCCACAGTTGATCGTCACGAGTCAAGCCAAGCCACAGTTGATCGTCACGAGTCAAGCCAAGCCACAGTTGATCGTCACGAGTCAAGCCAAGCCACAGTTGATCGTCCCGAGTCAAGCCAAGCCACAGTTGATCGTCCCGAGTCAAGCCAAGCCACAGTTGATCGTCACGAGTCAAGCCAAGCCACAGTTGATCGTCATGAGTCAAGCCAAGCCACAGTTGATCGTCACCAGGCAAGCCAAGTCACAGTTGATCGTCACGAGTCACACCACGTCTCCGCTCTCCAGCCAGAGCCACGCCACGTCTCCACTCTCCAGCCAGAGCCACGCCACGTCTCCGCTCTCCAGCCAGAGCAACGCCACGTCTCCGCTCTCCAGCCAGAGCCACGCCACGTCTCCGCTCTCCAGCCAGAGCCACGCCACGTCTCAGCTCTCCAGCCAGAGTCCCTTCACGCCTTAGCTCCTCAGCCAGAGTCTGTCACACCCAGAGATTTAAGGTCAGTTCTTCGAGTTCCCTGTCTGATCTCCAGCCTGAGGGATGCACCGATGGCGTCTGCACGTACAGCTGGTATCCCCAAATCCACCCATGTTAACCCATCTGTCACTGAATTTATTTCCCTGTCTGAAGCGCTTCCCATGTTAGGGATCGCTTTGTGTTGCGTTTGGGCCGCATACACCACTTCTGAACTGCCCCAGGCGATGGCACCCGCTGCAGCTCCTCCAGAGGTGGTGGCAAATGCTGCAGAACGTCCCCAAGCGGTGGTGCTCGCTTCAGCCCTTTGCAAGGTGGTGGCGCCCAGCAATGTACTCTCAGCCTGTCATGTTGCGGTCAGAGAGACCGTCACTGAACTCCACCAACAACCTGAGGTTACCACTGTAGAACCTCCAGAGGTGGCGGCGTTTGCTGCAGAACCTACGGAGGTGTCAGTGGTGTCCTCCCGTGAATCCTTGTCCTGCCCAGTCACGGCTATGGAGGCCGTCTGTGAATCCACGTCCTGCCCAGTCACGGCTATGGAGGCCGTCTGTGAATCCTTGTCCTGCCCTGTCACGGCTATGGAGGCCATCTGTGAATCCTTGTCCTGCCCCGTCACGGCTATGGAGGCCGTCTGTGAATCCTTGCCCTGCCCAGTCACGGCTATGGAGGCCGTCTGTGATTCCTTGTCCTGCCCTGTCACGGCTATGGAGGCCGTCTGTGAATCCTTGTCCTGCCCTGTCACGGCTATGGAGGCCATCTGTGAATCCTTGTCCGGCCCAGTCACGGCTATGGAGGCCATCTGTGAATTCTCATCCTGCCCTGTCATGGCTATGGAGGCAGCCTATGAACCTTCGACCTGCCCTGCCATGGCTCCTGAGACCATGAGGGCTCTCCCAGTGTTGTCTGTCTCTGCTCTCCCTGTGTTGTCTGTCTCTGTTCTCCCCAGATCCCTGATTCTGCCATGGTTTCCTGACCAGTCTGCTCTACCATGGAGATCCTCTGCCCTGTCTACTCCACACTGGTGGGCTCCGGCTCCGTCTGCTCCGCCGTGGTGGTCAGCTGTCTGGCTCTGGTGGTCTCCTGCTCCGCCCAGGTGGGCTCTGGTCCTGTGCTGCCCTGCCAAGTCTCTTGAGACCATGGATGCTCTCCCTGTGGTGTCTGTCTCTGCTCTCCCTGTGGTGTCTGTCTCTGCTCTCCCTGTGTTGTCTGTGCTTGTTCTCCCCAGATACCAGACTCTGTCATGGTTTCCTGCCCTGTCTGCCTCCCTGCGGTGTTCTTCCGCTTCGGTCTGGTGGTCTGCTGCTTCCCTGTGGCGGTCTGCTGCTCAAGTCCGGAGGGCTCTGGTTTCCTGCCTTGCCGGCTCTGCCTCGATCCCTGGCCACTGCACTTCCGCAGGGATCTGGCCCTCCATCCCTCCCCCTGTTCCGCCTCCGCTCCACCGCCCTCCTTGATTGTATAGGAGCGTCTAGAAGCCGGTCCTTGGGGGGGGGATGGATTTCCCACCATCCATTGCACTCACTAATCACTCGCAGCTGTTCACATTGATCACGCCCACACCTGAGTACCATCTCACAATCACACACACACTATTTAAGCTTGGGACTTCCTCTGGCTCATCGCCGAGTATTGATTAGCCCAGCTATCTTTCAAAGCATTCCCAGTTTACCTAGTTTTCCTGTGTTTTTATTCCTGCCCGTGTTCCTGGATTATTCTCTCTGTCTTGCCCTGTTTGGATACTGTTTGCCGATCATCGACCCATGCTTGCTCTAGGATTGCTCTTGTGTTTTGCCCTTGTTTTACCTGTTTGCTGTGTACTGACCCTGCCTGAATTTGACCATGTTTTCTAATAAAGCCTTGCGAATGGATCCGCACGTCTCACGTCTCGTCAACCCCGTAACAGCCAGACTGTGGGCTCAGATTTCTTTGGTGAGGGCATTAACCAGCCGCTCAAATCGCGACTAACCCTTGAAGGTCCCCGTTCATCTCTATGTGATTTTATGGACTTTTATGGAATTTATTTTTTTAATTGTCCATAAAAAAAGACAAAATGTGAAAAATTCAGTATGTTGTTAATTACATGATTATTAATTCTTATTAACAAATATTGCACAAAATGACACAAATTCCCTCGAATGACTCTGCTGAACATTCATACTGCATTGTTTTTCTTTTGCATGATTGTTCTTGTCCATATATGAAAGCAAAACTGTAAACATAACGTTACACTTATATACTACTACTACAATTAATTGTATCCTATTCCATTTATTTATTTCTATCTTTGTACAGAGAACAAACAAAAATTCAAAATATCTTTGTGTTCTGTTTATATTTTATCAGTTTTCACCTAAATCTAAATGCTTTGTGCATGAATGTGTGTTTAGTGTACATATATTTTAGTCTCAAATTAAACAGTCTTATTTGTTTATTTATTTTCTCTCATCTGGCTTAATGAGCTACACTCAGTGAGTGAAACAACATGGAGATGTGTTCATTAACAGAGGTGTACCAGCAGTATACAGGAATGGCCATATTGACCTGTTGTATACTCAAGGACCTACAAAGACTCAGTCCCTGTTGCCGTCAACCTTTTCTATCAGATTAATGAAGTGACCGCATGGGTAATAGCCCTTCAGCTGACAAGTCCATTCTAGAACATGAGAGACACTTCTGTCTTTCATTATTGCAGGACAAAGCATCCCTGCTCCCCCCCTTCATTTTCCTTATCAACATCATATTCGCTTTGTCCTTGGGGGACAGCTCTGGCATTGGGACCTGGCGCCGACAGTGCTGCTCTTACCCTGATCAGCATAAAAATCTCCAATGCCCTAATATGTTTATTTACCCTCTATTTAACTTAATGTTAAAAATCAATCATCTGCCTGCTCTTGCCACCAGCCCATGCAAGTACATCCATTTTGGTTTCCCACAGGCTGACAGAGAAGCAGCGAGCCACACATATGTCTCCTGTCAAATGTGACAGAAATGGGATTTGCTGTTTTTCTCCCCCTTAATTTCTTCTTCTTGTTTCTATTCTTTTCATTCTTTCACCTATACAAAAACGCAGAAAATTCTCGGAGATGCATATTAGCATATACAGTGGGATCCAAAAGTACAACTGTTTATTGAAATTTATTTTGTGGAACAGTAATACAAAACAAAAAGCAGCTGTACAAATTTAAAACCCACCCCAACCCTTGGTAGACTTAAAAAAAAAAAATAATAATAATAATAATAAACATATTAATTAATATTAATAGATAAACAAATAACAATAAAATTATTTGTACAAATATTTTAGAAAAGACAGAACATTAAAAGTGGAATGCCATGAATTTACAGTTTTCACATTAGATCCATGTATACGAGAAGTAGAGAGTTCCATCAAAATAATGTCCAACAAAAACACAGTCCAGATTTGTCTGTCCATTGTGTGAGGAGGATTCCAATGGTTGACAAGCAATTTGTTTGCTGCTGTGAGAGCAGCTAACAGTAAAGATCTTTGTTGGACGGACAAGGTGAAATCCCAAAAGCCATTCATGAAAAAATGGCGTAGAGTCAAACATATCTCAGTACCCAACAAATATAACAGGTCCTGTTCCAGGAGCTGAATTCAAAAAGGTAAGAGCGAGGGGCACACCCAAAAAAAATGCAAAAACGTGCCTAAAACTCCTTGGGAACAGACATTACACTTAGGAGATGACAGATTCATATAAAAACGTTTCATTGGAGTCAAGTAAACCCTATGCAGAAATTTCCAATGAATCATTTGGTGATTAGGGTTTTAAGAAGACAATTTAAACATACCCCATACCTGATCGGAAAATAAAACATGCACATCCTCATTAAGATCCTTAGCCCAAACAGTTGTAATAGATAAAGGTTTGTATGAATGCTCAAGAAGAAAGAGATAGATGACTGAAGCAGAGGAGGGAGATTCCTCAGAAGGAAGGATTAGTTTGTGCAAAGGGTGAACAGGCAGTTGAGAGTTCCAAGGCACCACATACGCCCGTAGGACCGATCTAATTTGCAAATACATAAAAAAGGAGGTGTCTGGCAGATTATATTGAGTTTTAAGATTCTGGAAGGATTTTAAACCACTATCATCATAGATATCTCCCAGAGTGTTTACTTTATTATGAGTCCATTGTGGACAATGAAATGGAGTACTGCCTGACAAAATATTATTGTTGTATGAAATAGGCGAATGCCTATGCCATTTTGTAGCTAATTGTGAACGTCTTTCAACATCCCTGCATGTGGAGAGGAGGTGGGTTACAATGGAACCAAACTGAGATTTACACTGCGGAACTCCCGAAAAAACAAGATGCTTCAATTTATACGGATAAACAATAGATTCCTCAATTGCTCTCCAAGACACAGAAGCGTCAGGATCAAACCAAACTGCTATAGGGCAGAGGGAAAAGGCTTGAGCATACAGTCTAAAATTAGGGAAAGGAAAACCCCCATGTAATCTACATCATTGTAAGGTAGTCAGTTAAATACGAGGATGTTTCCCATCCCATATATACCGTGAATCACATGCATCTAGTTTATTCCAGTAGCCAACCGGTGGAGCACAGGAATCATGGAAGAAAATAAATACATGGGAGAACATTCATTTTAATCACTGATATACAGGCCTGAAAAGAAGTAGGAAGACGAGACCAATTTTCCAAATCTGAGGATACTTTGGCTGGAATACCATTATAGTTTTATAGAAGGAAAAACATCTATCCCCAAGTACTTAAAGTTTTGAACCAATGGAATAGATATAGAAAGGGACATGGAATCAATTTTAGAATTGAAGTAAACATGACTTACTCCAATCAATTTTAAACCCAGAGAGAGATCCAAAATGGTCAAATAAATTCAACACAAGGAATAGAATGTGACAGGTTCTCCAAAAATAATAAGATATCATCAGCAAACAAAGAAATATGATGATGTGTATTCCGTATATTTATGGGAGAAATAGTTTCAGATTGTCTGACCGCTTAAGCTAAGGGTTCCAAGGATAGGGCAAATAACTGAGGAGAAAGCGGGCAACCCTGACGAGTACTTCGATGTTAGAGCGAACAGCACCTGTGAGAATAGTGGCTGCTGGATTGTCGTACAGAACTTTTATCATATTTATGAAACTCGATCCTAGACCCAAATGCTGTAGAACCGCCCATAAATAGTTCCATTCTAGCTGGTCGAAAGCTTTAATCGCATATAGAGATAATACTGCGCAAGGGGAGGACACACAATTATTTGAATTAATAATATGATATAACCTGCGTACGTTAACCAAAGCTGAGCGAGATTTGATGAATGGTCATGATGAACTAGCCTATTCATAAATTTCTCTAGACGATGAGATACTTTAGCATATAATTTAACATCAGTTCCTATCAAAGAAAGTGGCGGGTAACTAGAACAGGAAGTCTTTTTTTTTTAACAAGAGAGAAATAACAGCTATATTAATAGAAGGGTGAAATGAGCCTTGAGTAACTGAAAAATGTATGATATCTAACATGAGGGGGCCTAAATCCGACCAAAAAGTAGCATAGAATTCGATTGGAATGCCATCTATGCCTGGGGATTTTTCTTTGTTCATAGATCGAATTGCTGACTCCAGCTCTTGAAGAGTGATCGGTTCAGTCAGGTATTCCGAATCTGAATCTGACAGCCTAGGTAAATCAAGGTTGGACAGAAATGATGCAAAAGAGTCAGGGTCACCATCAGCAGAAGAGTATAGAGGTTAGAGCAGGGTTCCTCAAATCTTTCCCTGGAGGTCCAATCTGCTGTAGAGTTTAGCTCCAACCCTGATCAAACTCACCTACCTGTGATTTTCTAATGATCTTGAAGACTCTGATTAGCATGCTCAGGTGTGTTTGATTAGGGTTAGAGTTTAAACTCTGCAGGAATGGTCCAGATTTGAGGATCCCTGGGTTAGAGTAAAAAGATTGAAAGGCGATATTAATGTCTTTTGGGTCTGTCATAATGAGTCCAGATTGGGGTTTCACTGCTGAAATATTAGCAAACTTTTCACTGTTGCGTAATCTTAGAGCTAAAAGGTTGCTTGCTCTACTCCCTTGAAAATAATAGTTCTGCCTGGATCTTTGGATCAGGAATTCTGTCCTGGATCTCAGTAATGAATTGAGTTAGGACCTAACCACCATGATTTTACTGAGTGTATTGTCTGAGACACAACGCTGATTATCTCTAGTCAGATTCTGGAGCTGTGATTCCAGTTCAACTATCTTTTTTTGTTGTTTTTTCTGAAGGACAGAGGCATATGAAATTGAGTTATTCCTTATAAATCCTCTTAAACTCAGCAAATGTATTCCTGAATTGACTGCAAAAATTTTCATCCTGTAACATTTTAGGGTTAAATTGGCATCTAATGGCACGAAATGGCAGAGGGATCAAAGATAATCTGCACAAATGTCCATCATGATCCGACAAAGATAAGGAACAGATATCGGCATCACAAACAGCTGAAGATAAAGAAGTATAAATTAAAATATAGTCAATTCATGAATAGGATTTATGAGTAGCAGAAAAGAAAGTGAAAACTTAGCGGAAGGGTTTAATAAATGGCAACTATCCACCAACGAGGATGAGGTTATACACTGCCGAAGTTTTTCAGAATACAAAGCTTGAGAGTTTGATTCCTTTGGTCCAGATCTATCTAGGATATGCAACATTACAGAATTCGTATCTGCACCCAATACAATTTAAAAATCTGAAAACTTCAAGAGATAGGTTCACAAAACAGAGAAAAATGTAGGGTCAGGAGTACAAGGGGCATAAACTGAGAGAAATACTATATTCTTATTTTCCACTATTCTTTTTATATGTGTTATTCTACCATCTGTAACCTTCTAAAATAGTAATATTTAAAGTCCTACGGACCAATGTTAGGACACCCTTGGTTTTAGTATCCGAAGATGAGTGAGACACCACTTCATAAACGTATTATTACACCTGTGTATATCCTCCTTTTTCAAATGGGATTCTTGAACTAACACTATATCAAACTTTCTTCTTTGCAAACAAATCCAGAAAACTTGTACGTTTGTGAGGGCCATTTAGGCCATTAATATTACAACTCAGAATATTAAGTAATTTTCACCTGAGAGATAAGGGCCCATCAGTGTGACTGTGACTGAGGCAGGTAAGAGAGAATGTGAGGAGATTTAATTTTTTTTTTTTATTATAATTTTTTTATTTTATTTACAACACAGTATAATCAAAACATACATAATGAAGGTCAAAGACACATTATCGTGTACACTGAACCACAGAGATGTGAACACACTTTCAGTCATTCCTGCAACAGATTCTGTTCAACAAGTGAAACAAGTAAATCATACCTGATATATACGTGTGCTATTTAAGTTTTTCTGCTTCTTTCCATGGATTCAAGAAGAAAAAACATTATCAGTAGTCAAGGATCTTGTTTTACTATAGGATATCAGTGTAGTTGAACATCTGATGATAGTACAGTGCTCTCAGAGGAAAACAGTTTGAAGAAAGTCAGCAGGATTCATCTGTGGTTCAGGTACCTGATTCAATAAAATACAAACAACCAAAAACATGTGTGAGCATGTTAATATCAGGAGCATATATATATATATATATATATATATATATATATATATATATATATATATATATAGGTTTTATAGACTCACACATGCTTTGTGCTATCGTAAACAAAATAATACATTTTATATCTGAGAAACCAGCCTTTACTCAGTGTGTCTTCTTCCAGAAACTAACAGTATAGCCACGATGGGCGACCTCCTAACTCTTTGTTTATGTTGGACGTCTCTTATTTACATATGAAAGGTGAGTGCTGCTAAGGGGTGGGATCGCATTATAAATAATGAGCTAGACGGGACAGACTGAACATTGTGTTGGTTTCATACGGATTACTTTATCACAGAATGTTTTCGATAATACTTTCATTTAAAAGCATATACTTCAAGCTTTCTATAGAGATAACTCCCATGTTTCTGTGTTGAGTATTTGCTGAGTTATACTTCATTTTAGTGCCGTGTTTATAAAAGCAGTTCGCAGAGACGGAGAAGACAGAGAGCACACCCAGTTTGTTTTCTTTTTTTTCCAAAACCACAAAGTTTTGTTGTAATCGTGAGGATACACAAAACAAGTAGACACTTAACAGTTTTGATTCATGTATAACACTTGTTTGTGTGACCAAAATTAACAGAGTATTTTTAGTGACTTTTGCACTGATCTTAAAAAAAACCAAGCTGGTATCGCCGGCAATACCATCGACCCCAGAGGGTTAAAGATGAAAACCCGTGGTTAAGTGCGATCTGAGGAGAGCCTTGTGTACATGCGATGCGCTCGCTCCACTTCAATCTCTTTGCCCGCCAGAGACGGGAGTCATGTCGGTAGCGATCTTTTCAAAAAGCCCATAGGGTCGTCCTTTTCAAAACCTTCAGGCGATCCAACCAGACGCAGATTGCTGCACCTATTGCGATCCTCTAAAAGTCCACAACATATTGCTCGAGCGCGGCAACGCGCCTATTGTGAACTGCGACAACTTTCTTTTGTTCTCTCATCTCCCCTGTAAGAAGATCCAGTTTAGAGCATAGCGACTGAACAACTGACATATGAAAAGCGAACTCGTTCCACATCGCCGTCAACGCGGTACTTAAAATGTCCTCAAAGTGTGTAACAGTGTTCGTCATCTTGTCCACCATATCGCTTGAGTTCGGTGACTTGGATTTCTTCTTAATCGGAGAAGCCGACGGAGAGAACTTCTGCTGTTTACGACTGCATGCCATCAGGTAAAGCACCACCAATGAATAAAACAAAACAAAACAAAACAAAAAAAATCTGCAAAAAGAGGCCAAACATACGGAGGTTTACTCGGTGCGACTAGGTTCATGAGCACGTCATGTGACTCCAAAAGTATATCTTTCTATTTAAACCTTGAAATAAATGGAATCTTTTAGCGTCATTAAGTAGTTTAAGCAAGTAAACATGGGAATGTAAAATGAATAAGAAAATAAGAATGATTCTGCACAAATTTCTAAGCCACCAATTAAATGTAAGCAAATTTGTGACAGAATGTCAACAACATTTCAGATTTTTTGCTTCCACTGAAGATCACAATGCTCTTTAACATTATCACATCATGATGGAGAACAAAAGCAACAAGTTTTGTTTTACTTAAGTGCTGCTGCTAATATACCAAAAATAACTCGACCTCAAATTTCAACATTTTCTGAATGAATGGAAAATACTGCAAAGTAGAAACACTTTGCAATAAGATGTGCAATAAGAGTTACTTCTAAAAGGTAAGCTATACTTTAAAATAAAAGTATGTTTTTCTAACATGTGTCACGGTGCACACACGAGGAGGACACAGGAACACGCAGACGAGGATATAACTTCAAATCATAATCTTTACTTCAAACATCAGGGCAGGGCAAGGCAGGACAGGGCAAGGCAGGACAGGACAAGGCAAGGCAAGGCAAGGCAAGGCAGACACAGACATCAAACACCGGGGAGTAACGAGTAGACCAAACAACACAGAACTCAACAAGCAGGAACTTAAATACACGCGCTAATGAGACAAACACACCTGAACAGAATGAACTAATAATCACATGAAACACAAGGACAGGAAACAAACCAAAATAAGGAAACATGAGACGGGAACACATGACAGACACGACAGAACCCTGACAATATGTTGGACCTCTGATTGCAAGTAGTCTACTTTTAACTGTTGAGACTTACTTTTATAGACCTGTAAGAGCTTTTTGGTTGTTTGAAAACATGCTTTATTTTTGTAGTTCTGTTAGATGACACTAGTAAAATAATGACTTCCAAAAAAAAAAAAAAACTGTCTAAACTGTCTTTCCGCAAAAACTGTCTACCCCTAGATTTAAAGGACAGGAGTTAACATGTACTTGCAATAAACTTAACTTATGGTATGGTTCTGTTCTGGGCAAGAACTCCCTGCGCATCCATGCAGTCTAGCATGGATAAGAGCAGGGAGAGCAGCAATATCCCCCTAGTGTAAACAGAACAGAACATAAATATATTGCAGATATCATAAAAGTAAAAAAGAAAATTGATGTAACATTTTAGAAATTCAAAGGAGAATCAGAAGGCAGAATCCTGACTTATGAGAGGAGGAGATGGAGATGGAGGATAATATTGAAATATACTGGTGATAATACTGAAGGACCTTATATATGGGTGCTGTGACAGGATCAGCTGAGAGTCAGCTGATGCGAGCTTGACTAACGTGACCTGCCAGAACTAACGCTATACTTGATATTAACAAAGATAAATAAAAACTGTAACAAATATGTTTCTTATTGTAAGTTACAGTGAAAGAAGGTAACATCCAAGTTAACTGTCTCAAATAACCAAACAAAATTATTTGTTATGGGTTAAATCAGGTATAATTACTCTTTAATGTAACGATTGCAGGTTACTATGTTACCTTAAGCATTATATCAGGTGAGAATGTGTGTATATAAATATTTTTTATACAGAATGAGATGTTTAAGGCAAATCTCAAAGTGAGATTCCACAATAGTATAATTGTGTGTAATGAATGTGACCAATAGGAGATGAAGTCATTAGTTCAAGGTGCAGATGATTCTGCATTGTTTTATTATGACCTTTAAATTGACCTGCCTTGAACCAATTGCATGGCCTTGTGTAATTATCCTTCTACTACCCAAAAGATAGTGAAAGTCATTTGCATTCTTTGAGTGACAATATTGAACATAAAAGTGATTATATTAAACATAAATGAAAAAAAAAAAAAGTAAATACAGGTATTACATATAGAAACGGAAAAAGGGTTAAAGTGTGATATGTGTTTATTTTTTAAATGCTGCATGATGGCAATAATGTAAACAGTCTAACCTTAAAATCACAACATTTTATTGTAACCAGAAGCAAAGTGTACAGTTAAAATGTCTACAAAATGCATCCCTTGCAGTATTCTTGCATTTTATTATGAAATCAAAGGTAAGATGTGTAATTTGTATAACACTACCACCATCAAACAGAAATAAGCATAAATTTACTAATCTACCAGCACAGTGAACTTGTCCGACTGCAATTGATGCCACAATAAAGGAATATGTGGTATTTGTTACAACAAAATGTATTTTCTTATGTGTACCTTATTTGTAAAAACAAAAGAAAAAAAACATAAGGCCTGCTGATATTTAAGCATCATATATGGAATGATAACAAGAATGGATGTTACATGACTATCGATAAAGTGCTTTTTACTTTAAGCGAACTCCACCAACATAAATTATTATTAACATATAATTTGAAATTTGCCAGGAACTTTTTCCAGACTATTGTGCAAATATCAAATATCCACACATGACCCAGGCTCATTGGAAATATGTTACCGTGGCTACATTTCTGCAAAATTGAAAAACCTTACCTATAAGCACATTTCACAGTTCTTGAGTGAAAGGAATACTAAAGGCAAAAAAAAAACACCAACATTTTGTTCCTTTTCATTCAAATTTGGATTACAGGAGCATATTATGATTATAAAAATTATTTAATTTTTTGCAGTTTCTAGCACAATACTATTTTATGACTGTAAAACACATTTGTCATGGTGCATGATTTATAAGTGTCAGTCTCAGTCACCAGCCCGGAACTACATTTCCCAGCAGCCCATCTGGTTCTCACCTGCACCCTGTCCCCGATCAGCACACCTGTTACCTATCACCTCATTCCCCCACGCTATATAAACTATCACCAGTCACATCACAATTGCCTGGTTTCGTTGCAGTTTCTCCAGTCTTCCAGCCTTGCATTTGTTCACTTCTCCAGTCTACCTACCTGCCAATTGAAGGATACATTGTGTATGGATGGTGAAGTTTGATATCTTATGGAGTTTTGGTGAACTTCAACCTGTCTGAAGTACTTACCTGGATTCCCCTACCTGTTCTTCTGCCATCTGCAGTTCATCTGTTACAATTATTTTGTAGATGAACTAACATTTTTGTTAACAGATACAGGTTTGTCAGCAATACAACGACTAGTATAACGATTCCAAATGAACAGCCCAGGATTCTTTGAAAACCATGATGAACATGCCTATGTTGAACATAAAGAAGCTAAAGATTTGAAAATCCACTTACATTAAATATAAAATCTTTCCTGACATCAAACTAGACTTCATGGTTGCTAGTTAGCAGTTTAAATGTATTATATGAGATGGAGATAAAATCTAGTTCCCTTATGACAAACACATTACAATAGACTTAATCATGGATTGTATCATTCAGTTTTCTCCAATAAATTGCTGTTTAACTATTTCCACTTTTGCAAATCTGTCTAAGAAAAGGATGAATGCATGCAGAAGAACAGGTTACAATTAAATGTATTGGATTAGCAAGAGAATGTGCTCATTTGCATTAAATCCCACCAATATTAACAGCTTGCAAATATATTTGGAATAAATAAAATAAATATGAGCATATATATATTTTCCCCATCCAGATTGACCAAAAAAAAAAAAGCTTCAGGGGACAGTGTCTCTGACTAGATAAAAAAAAAAAAAAAAAAAATCCTTGCCTCCTAAATCCATTTTACTATGCAGATGATAGTTTTATCCTAATGAAAAAACCATTAGGGTAAATATTATGCAAACGAAGTGGCCCATTTCTCACAACTCCGTTCACAGCCTCAGGGTTTGATAATGAGCTTCCATGTTTTCACAGAATGACAATTAGCTAACACATCTGAAGGATGCATGCAAGGCATATGCAAAGTTATAATACAACTGCAAGGTCTGCAAATAAATCCTGCTCATTCACCTTAGACTGTTGGCGATTCTGTGAAAAATATACATATCGTTGGCAGTATGGCTCAACACTGTAGAAATTAACATGCTATGTTTACTATATTAAAATATGCATGAAGCATGAAAGATTCTGACAGCTAGTCCCTGCATGACACTACATATTTACACTGCATAAGACTTTATTTATTAAGATATTGCATGGTGTTTGAGTATACAACACTGATTATAAAATATAGGGAAGACCAGGCTAGTCATCACACTTTGTCTCAGGTGAATATTTCTTAGGATATGATTTATTTTTGAAATCCAACTTCTGTATAGGTATACAATGGTTCAGTTGGACTCATTTATTAAATAATGTTTGTCAAAACTTTTCAGCATTACATGATTAAATATAAATTATTAATATTATATCAATTGTTGATATTTATTCATGTCAGATATTTCATGCCAGATATTTCAAGAACACTAAATGTACATTTACATGACAATGGTGTGCAAAACACAGACAAAAATTAAATCTCCTTCACATTTTTGCGTACCAACAACGTTGTCAAAACTAACCCTTTGACAAGGATCCACGGAAATGACTTAAAACACTGTATTATGAATGTCAGTAATTGCAATGTCAGCTTGAAAAGAAACACTACGCAAACATGTTCTACGCATTCACATGACCACCATTTTCACAAATTTGTACCGTTCTAATTTACGCAGAGACGATATTGGTATTATTTTCAAAAACTGCAATCCCATTTTCAAAAGTCTAAAATTCAAATGTGTTCTCAACTCTGACAGGTTTGATTAGTCAACTAATAAGAGCACAATGCTCTTCTAAAATGCCCCTTTGGGTTTCTTCAACTCGAAATAAACTAGTTCATATTAATTTGTATAGCTTTTATTCAAAGCAGTAATATACTTTGGTACAATAAGTAATGATGAAAAATTATGTGAATATAACAACATTTTTTACTACACAGCAAATCACTCACCATGATTGATGGCAATCTGCCCACATGAAACTATTTACTTAATAACTCCTTGCGCCCATGTTTTGAACAACTTGTGTTGCACACCTTTTTTTCACTGCAGCTCATTCTGACCTTCATGGCTTTGATATATATATATATATATATATATATATCTATCAAATTATTTATTCATTTACCAGACGCTTTTATCCAAAGCGACTTACAAAAACTACTTTACTTCCAAGATCGATTCTATCAGAGATAAATTTGTAACCATGCAGCCGTCAGCTACAATATCGCATCAGATAGTGCACTATAGATCCCCTGAGGAACAATTTAACTCATTCTCTACTATAGGAGAGGAAGAATTGTATAAATGTGTTAAATCATCTAAACCAACAACATGTATGTTAGACCCTATTCCATCTAAACTACTAAAAGAGCTGCTTCCAGAAGTCATAGATCCTCTTTTGGCTATTATTAATTCATCACTGTCATCAGGATATGTCCCCAAAACCTTCAGATTGGCTGTTATTAAGCCTCTCATTAAAAAAACACAACTTGACCTCAAAGATTTAGTTAATCAAAGATACTAGAAAAGGTAGTATCCTCGCAATTATATTCCTTCTTAGAGGAAAAAAAGTATTTGTGAGCAATTCCAGTCAGGATTTAGACCGTATCATAGTACTGAGACTGCTCTCATTAGAGTTACAAATGACCTGCTTCTATCATCTGATCGTGGTTTTATCTCTTTATTAGTTCTACTGGATCTTAGCGCTGTGTCCGACACTATCGACCACAACATTCTGTTAAATAGAATAGAACACTTTGTTGGCATTAGTGGAAATGCATTAGCGTGGTTCAAATCGTACTTATCTGAACGCCATCAGTTCATAGCAGTGAATGAAGAGGTATCATATCGATCACAAGTGCAGTACGGAGTACCTCAAGGCTCAGTATTAGGGCTGTTACTTTTCACGCTTTACATGTTACCCTTGGGAGATATTATCAGGAGACATGGTGTTAGTTTTCACTGTTATGCTGATGATACTCAGTTCTATATTTCTTTGCGGCCCAGTGAAACACACCAAATTGAGAATCTAACGGAATGCATAGTCAATATAAAAAACTGGATGACGAGTAACTTCTTACTGCTAAATTCTGAAAAAACAGAGGTGTTAATTATCAAAAACCCCACATGTAATAACCTAGAAAACTATCTAACACTTGACGGCTGCTCTGTCAATTCTTCTTCATCAGTTAGGAACCTAGGTGTGCTGTTTGATAGCAATCTTTCATTTGAAAGCCATGTTTCTAGCATCTGTAAAACTGTGTTTTTCCATCTCAAAAGCATATATCTAAATTGCGACCTATGCTCTCAACGTCAAATGCAGAAATACTAATTCATGTGTTTATGACTTCAAGGTTAGACTATTGCAATGCTTTATTGGGTGGTTGTTCTGCACGCTTGATCAACAAATTACAGTTGGTCCAAAATGCAGCAGCTAGAGTCCTTACCAGAACCAGGAAGTACGACCATATTAGCCCGGTTCTGTCAACACTGCATTGGCTCCCTATCAAACATCCTATAGATTTTAAAATCTTGTTAACCCTTTAGGCGCCAGGGTTTTTTGGGAAAAATGCTGGATTTTGACATCAAGGTTTCAAAAGCTTGTGGCTTGAAAGGGCTTAAAGATAGAGATCTACTGTAAATTAGAAAAATGTTGGGCATGACCGAAAGTTTATGTGGGGTGTAAATATACTCATCTAATTTGCATATTATGACGTCATCAGGGGCGGCCCTCTTGAATTTCATAATATTTAGGAAATAGTAGATATTGAATTGATGTTTGATTTTTTTGTTTGTTTTATTTGTCTTTTTCTCCTCATTCCAAATAATCAGAAAAGAGGAAACCAACAATAAAACAGGAGAAAGTAATAAATTATTACTATATTACTATACTATATAGTAGTAAAACGCATGTGAACAGTAGCCTACTTTTTGATCAGTTCATCAGTAATATTCAGGAAATAATAGATTGAATGGATGTTTGAACTTATTTGCATGTTGTCGTTATTTTTTGTCTTTTTATCCTCATTCCAAATGATCAGGAAAAGAGGAAATCAACAGTGAAACAGGAGAAAGTAGTAAATTATTACTATATTACTGTGCCATAGTAAAATACATGTGCCTATTTTTTGATCAGTTGACCAGCTATCTGTCCAATCAGGTATCTATGTGACAGTTTATAGTTCTTGAGAGTATGGTACCTCTCATTGTATGACACAGCGCACAGACCTGCCCCACACTGACTGCACCTGTACTGTCTGCCGGCTGCCATTGAAGCGCGTGCGATCATAACAAACGACGCAATCTGGCCGATCATCAGAGAGCAACAGCTCTCCTATGGACACTAAGACCACGTCCACCCCTGCCACCCCCATCCCCGTTGGGCAAAGTGTTGAAATGATCACTTGTTTGTGCTTTGTGAACGACTGCGCCTTGCGAAGCGCGATCATTAGACGGCCGATCGTCATTTCCAAAAGGCAAATATTCCCCTTCAGAGTCAGAATCGGCGAATGACATTTGCAACACATCCTCACAGTACAACTTTCTATTAGCCATTTGGCGATTTTCTCTCACAAATCTCACAATTTTCTCACACGCTATGAACTGAATTGCTTCCTCATCAATGACACGATAGCTCACTTGCTCTGCTATTTCCTCAAACAATTTTGGTCTAGAATCGAAGAACTACATGTCTGCCATCTAGTGGAAGGGAATACAAATGAGATATTACACCATATTAGGAACTACAGTCTGTTTCATGAAGTATGACGTCTTGTCGCAATTTTGCGACTTTGGCGCTTAGAGGGTTAATTACTTATAAAGCCCTGAATGGCTTAGCTCCTTGCGAAGCAACTAATCAGTTAAGTATTGAGGAGCCAGATTATTGAGGGCTTTGTAAACAAATAATACAATTTTAAAATCAGTCCTATACTTGAGCGAGCTCTTATCACATTATAGTCCTCCACGCCTGCTGCGTTCTCAAAACTCTGGCCATTTGATAATACCTAGAATATCAAAATCGACTGCGGGCGGCAGATCCTTTTCCTATTTAGCACCCAAACTCTGGAACAATCTACCTAATACTGTTCGGGAGGCAGACACACTCTGTCAGTTTAAAACTAGATTAAAGACACATTTCTTTAACCTGGTTTACACATAACACACTAATACACTTCTATTATTCAAATCAAATTCAAAAAACAGGATTGTTAGGCTGCATTAATTAGATCAACCGGAACCGGGAACAGTCCCCATAACACGTGATGTACTCATTACATCATAAGAAGAATGGCATCTACGCTAATATTTGTCTGTTTCTATTCTGTTTCTCAGTCTGTGTCCGGATCAGATGGTGGATCGGCGCCGGGAGATGATGTATGTTGCCCTGATCGTCGGCACAGGCCGGACACCTGGATGAGTGCCAGAGACAGATCCCCAGTGAGGACCCCGCCACTTAGACAGCCATCGGGAAAGATCACTGGAACCAGTTGAGCCCTTACAATCTGACTTTGCTGCAGTTTGGAATTGAACTGCTGGTTCATTTGGCCAGAGGAGAACTGGCCCCCCGACTGAGCCTGGTTTCTCCCAAGGTTTTTTTCTCCATTCTGTCACCGATGAAGTTTTGGTTCCTTGCCACTGTCGCCTCTGGCTTGTTGGGGACACTTCATTTCCAGCGATATCGTCGACCTGATTGCAAAGACATTATTTAAACTGAATTGAGCTGGATGATGACATCACTGAATTCAATAATGAAATGCCTTTAACTGAAAATCTTTTTTTTTTAATAAATTTTAATTTTACATTATTGACACACTTCCTTTTTTGATATTGTGCAGTTGCTTTGACACAATTTACATTGTAAAAAGTGCTATAAAAATAAAGGTGACTTGACTTGACAAATGAGGACATAAAAAGCAATCAAAACCAACAAAAGAGCAACAACGTGAAAGTGCTATTACAAGTCTTGGTTAGCCTAACGCAGTACAGATAATTATTATTATTATTATTTTTTTTTTTATTTTTTTTTTAAATAACACATATAGATAAAATAAAATTAGAATAGAGAGTGCTAGAGTTAGAGGGTCAATTAAAGATGGAACAGATGAGTTTTTAGCCATTTCTTGAAGATGGGTAAGGATTCATTCCACCAGGTCATTCCACCAGATGGGAACAGTTAATGAAAATGTCTGTGAAAGTGTTTTTGTGTGTCTTTGGGATGGCACAATAATGTGTTGTTCACTTGAAGAACGCAAGCTTCTAGAGGGCACATAAGTCTGAAGTAATGAATTTAGGTAAAGGGGTGCAGAGCCAGTGGTGGTTCTGTATGCAAACATTAATGCCTTGAATTTAATGTGAGCAGCTATTGGTAGCCAGTGCAAAATGATGAACAGAGGCGTGATGTGCATTCTTTTCGGCTCATTAAAGATTAATCTTTGCAGTGGCATTTTGGATTAATTGTAGAGGTTTAATAGAATTGGCTGGAAGACCTGCCAAGAGAGCATTGCAATAGTCAAGTCTGGAAAGAACAAGAGCCTGAACAAGGAGTTGTGTTGCATGTTCTGAGAGAAAGGGCCTGATCTTCTTAATATTGTAATGCAAATCTGCAGGACCGGGCAGTTTTAGCAATGTGAGCTGAGAAATTCAGCTTATCATCAATCACAACTCCAAGGTTTCTGGCTGTTTTTGAAGGAGTAATGGTAGATGAGCCTAACTGGAAGGTGAGATTGTGATGAAACGATGGGTTAGCTGAAACTACAAGCAGTTCTGTCTTAGTTAGGTTGAGTTGAAGGTGATGGTCCATCATCCAGCAAGAAATGTATGTTAGACACGCTGAGATGCGAGCAGCTATCGTTGGATCATCAGGATGGAATGAGAGGTAGAGTTGAGTGTCATCAGCATAGCAGTGATATGAAAAGTCATGTTTCAGAATGACAGAACCTAGTGATGCCATGTAGACAGAAAAGAGAAGTGGTCGAAGAACTGAGCCCTGAAGCAGCCCAGTAGCTAGATGTTGCGACTTGGATACCTCACCTATCCAAGATACTTTGAAGGACCTATCAGGGAGGTAAGACTCAAACCACTGGAGTGCGGTTCCTGAGATGCCCTTTCTCAATAGGGTTGACAAGAGGATCTGATGGTTGACCGTATCAAAGCAGAAGACAGATCCAGCAAGATAAGTAATGAAGATTTGGAAGCCGCTGTTGCAAGTCTTAGGGCTTCAACAACAGAAAGCAAGCCAGTTTCGTTCGAATGTCCACTTCTGAAGCCAGATTGGTTACTGTCCAGGAGGTTGTTCTGTGTGAGAAAGACAGAGACTTGGTTGAACACAACTCGTTCAAGTGTTTTTGCAATGAAAGGAAGAAAGGAAACCGGTCTATAGTTCCCTAAAAGAGTTGGGTTAAGAGTGGGTTTTTTAAGAAGTGTAATACGAGCCTGTTTAAATGTTGAGGAAAAAATTCCAGTGTGAAGGGATGTGTTAACGATGTGAGTGAGTGCAGGTACAACTGCAGGAGAAATGGCTTGAAGGAGATGAGATGGAATAGGATAAAGCGGACAGGCAGTAGGATGACTGGAAAGGATGAGTTTAGAGACTTCTGCCTGAGAGAGTGGAGAGAAGGATGTGAACGAGTGTATGTTTGCTGGTAAGATGTGTTTGATAGATTGTGGTGTGGAAAATTGTGCAGTGAGGTTTGTAATTTTATTAATGAAGAATGTGGCAAAGTCGTCAGCTGTTAGAGATGATGAAGGAGGGGGAGGAGGAGGACAAAGGAGGGAGGAAAATGTTTTAAAGAGTGTGCGAGAGTTAGGCAAATTGTTAATTTTGTCATGATAGTATGTCTTTTTAGCAGTGGAAACATTAGCAGAGAAGTCAGAGAGGAGTGATCGATATAAATTAAGGTCAGTAGGATTTTGTGATTTGCGCCATACCCTTTCTGCAGCCCTGAGTTTAGAACAATATTTTTGGAGAACAACAGATAGCCAAGGGGCAGAAGGGGTGGTACGGGTTGGCTTGGAAGATAAGGGGCAGAAAGTAGCTAAACAAGATGTCAGAGTGGAACAGAAAGTATCAGTAGCACTGTTAGCATCAAGAGAGGATAACTGATTAGGGGGAGGAAGCGAAGATGAAACCATAGCAGATAGCCGGGAGGGTGAGAGTGAATGCAAGTTACGTCGAAAAGTGACATGTGGAGGGGTATGCAATGTGTCAGGAATCATGTTGAGGTTAAGAGTGAGGAGGAAGTGATCTGAGGTGTTGAGTGGAGTAACAAGCACATGATCAGTGGAGCAGTGTCGTGTGTAAATAAGGTCCAGTTGCTTGCCTGATTTGTGAATTGCCAGAGTTAGCACTCTCTTGAGATCAAAAGAGGCAAGCAGAGTGTGGAAGTCTGCAGCCTGGGGTTTATCTAGGTGGATGTTGAAGTCTCCAAGTAAGACTAAGGGAGTACCATCCTCGGGAAAGGTTGAGAGCAATAAATCTAATTCTTCCACAAAGTTACCTAGTGATCCTGGAGGATGATAAACAACTACAAAATGGATTTTTAGAGGGTAGGTAATAGTAACCGAATGTGATTCAAAAGAGCTGTTGATACTCAATATATATATATATATATTGTGACGAGCGTCCCGAGGACTCATCAGCGTTGCCCTGGAGATGGAGGAGGAACACCTGCACCCACTCATCACGGCAGGATCGGCCACACCTGAGGCTCATTTGCCCGCGGCCAGATAAGCCGTGCGAGGCTGAGAGACAGTGAGAGACATCTCCTAGAGCCAGGCTGACCAGGAGATCGCTGCCCTTCGCACGGCCGCCCGCCCACCAGCTCCGTTACCGGATCCCCGAATACAGGCCACGCAGCTGCTGCCAAAAATGACCGTTCATGATGACGTCGAAGCTTACCTGCAGATGTTTGAGAACACTGCCACTGCCGAGGGCTGGGATCCGGATGACTGGGCTCGCGCACTGGCCCCACTCCTCACCGGCAAGTCCCAACGAGCTTTCTTCAGCCTACCAACAACCGCGGCTGAGGACTACGTGGAAGTAAAAAGGGAGATATTGGCCCGAGTGGGGCTGTCTCCCGTGTGCGCGGCCCAGCAGTTCCACGACTGCGCGTGCCCAAGCCGCCGAACTCTCCAGAGCACCCCCATTGGCTAATGGTTGATTCCCCCACGACAGCTCAGGTAACGGAACGTGTCACAGTCGATCGCCTCCTCCGCTCCCTGCCCCGTGCATATCGTCAAGCCGTCGGCATGAGAAATCCAACAACCATCCTGGAGGTAGTGGAGGCGGTCGAGCTGGCCGAGGCGGCCCAACGACGCGACGCCGGGGAGCGAGTACCCCCTTTTCCCCGGAGGGTGGCGCCAGAGCAATGCGCGCCGGAGGGCATCTCGCGACACATAGACAGGGCGGCGGCCCCCGAACCACAGGATGAATCGATGCCAACGGTGCCTCCGTCGCCCAAAGCTCGGACTTGGTTGGCAGGCTGTGTGCTTCATCAAGAACCGCCCAAAGGAGCCCCAACCGCCGAGGTAAAGCTGAATGGCAAGACCTTGGCAAGAAGCCAGGTTGGCATCCCGACGGAGATACTGACCGATCAGGGAACACCGTTCATGTCCCGGCTGATGGCTGACCTCTGCCGACTGCTCCGGGTAAAGCACCTGCGGACCACCGTATACCATCCCCAGACAGACGGACTTGTGGAGCATTTCAATCAAACTCTCAAGCAAATGCTGCGGAGGGTGGCAGCAGAGGACCGACGGGATTGGGATCGCATGCTGCCCTATGTCCTCTTTGGTGTACGGGAGGTTCCGCAGGCATCAACGGGCTTTACACCGTTTGAGCTCCTTTTCGTCCGACAACGTTGACGAAATGGGTGGGGACCAGAGAACAAACCGCTGCTTTCGCCACCACGGAGCCCATCTTGGTGGACACCAACCCCGATCTGTCGGCGGCGCAGAAGGCTGAGCTGCAGCACCTGATCGGCCAGTTCTCGGATGTGTTCTCTACTGTCCCCGGGAAGACCCAAACCGTTCAGCACGACATCAAAACGCCGCCAGGGGTCATCATAAAGCAATGGCCCTACCGTATCCCAGAGGCTCGTCGGCAGGCGATTGAAGAAGAAATTCAGCAGATGTTAAAGTTAGGGGTGATCGAACCATCTTGCAGCCCGTGGTCCAGCCCAATTGTCCTGGTCCCGAAACCAGATGGCACCCTCCGCTTCTGCAATGACTTTCGGCACCTCAACGAAGTCTCGGAGTTTGACGGCTACCCAATGCCCCGAGTGGACGAACTCCTGGACCGTTTGGGACGGGCCCGGTATATCTCCACCCTCGACCTGACAAAAGGTTACTGGCAGGTACCCCTCACCGACAGAGCTAAACCCAAAACAGCCTTCTCTACACCCAGTGGGCACTGGCAATACCGGACCCTTCCCTTTGGCCTTCACGGAGCTCTGTCCACCTTCCAGCGGCTAATGGACATCATTCTCCGGCCCCACCAACAGTACGCAGCCGTGTACCTGGACGATGTCGTGATTCACTCGGAGCGTTGGGAGGACCACCTGGACCGTCTGCGGAGGGTGCTCATGGATCTTCGACGGGCTGGACTCACTGCCAACCCCCGGAAGTGTCCTCTAGCGCATTTTGAGGCCAAGTACCTGGGCTTCCAGGTCGGACGGGGGCTCATAAAGCCGCAGGAGAAGAAGGTGGAGGCCGTCTGCGCTGCCCCAAGGCCGGCCACGAAGACTCAGGTACGAGCGTTCTTAGGGTTGGCGGGTTATTATCGCTGCTTCATCCCTAACTTCTCCTCCTTAGCTGCCCCTCTGACAGGCCTTACCAGGAAGGGGCAGCCCGAACCTGGAGTCCAGTGACGGAGGAGGCCTTCCAGAGGATTAAGCACGCCCTGACGGAGGAACCAGTCCTGCGAGCCCCAGACTTCAGCTGCCCCTTCCTGTTACAGACGGATGCCTCCGAGACAGGGTTGGGAGCCGTCCTGTCCCAAGTCCAGGGAGGTGAGGAACACCCTGTCTTGTATATAAGCAGGAAGCTGACCAAGGCCGAGAGGAACTACGCTACCGTAGAAAAGGAGGCTCTGGCGATAAAGTGGGCAGTCCTGGAGCTGCGCTATTATCTGCTGGGCCGAAAGTTCACCCTCCTAACGGACCACGCGTCCCTCCAGTGGATGGTGAAGGCAAAGGACACCAACGCCAGGGTGACGCGGTGGTTCCTCGCGCTCCAGGACTTCTGCTTTGTCATCCGTCACCGAGCTGGAATCTCCAATGCCAACGCCGACGGACTCTCTCGGATCTGGTCAACCTTTGCAGGTCTGTCAGGGGTCACTCCCCACCCACCCCTTATTTCCCCCTTGTTATCTCTGTTTGTTTCCACCAGGACCAGAACAACGCTTAGGGGGGGGGGGGGGGGGGGGGTGTGACGAGCGTCCCGAGGACTCATCAGCGTTGCCCTGGAGACAGAAGAGGAACACCTGCACCCGCTCATCACGGCAAGATCGGCCACACCTGAGGCTCATTCGCCCGCGGCCAGATAAGCCGTGCGAGGCTGAGAGACAGTGAGAGACATTTCCTAGAGAGCTGAGAACTAATGTGCGATCCTCTTCTCCTTTGCAGACCCCAGCGAGTGACCGATCCTGCCCGCCACGCGCACCGCACCGACGCACCGCCCTGGGAAGGAACTGCACCACGAAGAGCACCACTGCACCTCAGCCACCTGCTTTCACCCAACACCGCAATTTGTTAATAAATTCACCCTCCGGGGTATTTATTTTGAGCTCTCCTTGTTGCGTGATTCTTCCACCCTGCCACAATATATATATATAAACAGTGCCGTGAAAAGGTTTTTGCCCCCTTCCTGTTTTTTTGTTGTTGTTTTTTTGCATATTAGTCAGACTTAAAAGATTCAGATCATCAAACAAATTTTAATATTACACAGATAACCAGAGTAAATATATAATGCAGTTATGAAAAAAATTTTTTTATTTATTTATGGAAAAAAGCTGTCCAAACCTGCCTAGCCCTCCGTGAAAAAGTAATTGCCCCCTAAAATCTTATAAATGGTTGTGCCACCCTTTGCATCCACAACTGCAATCAAGCTTTTGCGATAACTGGCAATGAGTATTTGACAGCGCTGTGGATGAATTTTCGCCCACTTTTATTTGCAGAATTGTTTTAATTCAGCCACACTGGAGGGTTTGAGCATGAATGGAGCGTTTAAGGTCATGCCACAGCATCTAAATCGGATTTAAGTCTGGACTTTGACTTGGCCACTCCAAAACCTTAATTTAGTTTTTCTTGAGCATTTCAGAGGTGGACTTGCTGGTATGTTATAAGTATGTGTCATACTTGTCTTATAAGAAGAGAGATGATTAATTTAGATGATTTAGATCTTAGTTTGTGTTCATCTGATAAATAAAAGTCATATGTGACTTGGCCAATCTAAGACTTTCTTTTTCTTTGCCCTTATAAATTCCTTGACTGAACTGGCAGGGTGTTTTGGGTCATTGTCCTGATGCAATATGAAGCACTTCCCAATGAATCTGGTCGCATTTTCTTGAATATTGGTAGGCAAGAGGGTTTTGTACCCTTCCAAATTCATTCTGCTACTGTCATCATACATTAAGTCATCAGTAAAGTTGAGATGGCCTGTTCCAGAGGCAGCCATGCATGCCCATGCCACGACACGACCTCCACCATGCTTTACAGATGAGGCTGTACGCTTGAGATCATTGCAGTTCCCTTTTTTCTCCACATCTTTGCTTTCCCATCACTTACATAAAGGTTCATCTTTGTCTCATCGGTCCATAAACACAGTTCCAAAACTCTTCTGGCTCACCTTTGTGCTTTTTTGAAAATTCTAATCTTGCCTTTCTATTTTTGGTGCTGGTCAGAGGTTTGCATCTTGCTGTGCTATTTTAATTGTTATCGCTGCACTAGATATGTGTTTGACGTGTGCCATTACGTTTTGTTTTGTTTTCTCCCTTTAACCAAACTTTTATGTCTGTCAGAAAAAAAAAAGTACTTCGACTTTTTTAATACTTGAGTACAATTTAAAGTAGTACTTTTTTGGCCAGATACTTGTACTTTTAGTTGAGCAAAATTTTCGCTGAGTATCTTTACTTTCACTTGAGTACAATTGAGAACTTTTTTCACCTCTGCGTGTGTTCGACTCGGGTGTGCCTCACACATCCTGAAAAGTGAAGCTGCGGGCTCTTTGTTCGCCCCCTGGTGGCTGGCTGCAGTACAGGTCATAAACCCCGCCCTCTCCATGTAAACGAGTGGTACTTGAGTAAAAAAAAACAGAAAAAAACAATTACACTTCCAATGCAATTTTCTGAAATAAGGTTTTGGTCATTTAAGGTAGTTGTTATCACACTGATATATGTTCAATTGTTCGTTTTTGTGATAAGTTTGATTTTAGCAAGTAATTTGATGCTATAAAAACGGGGCATGTGATTATGGTTGATTGGGTCTGTAGGAGTTTGAGCGGGAGTTTGATAACACAGCTCCACCTCACGACACTACTGCTTTGACTCTGGCTCCAAACAAATCTCTACTGGCAGACTCTGGCTCCAAATGACGTCATTTACTCACGATGGCAGCGGCCATACTGAGATGCTTTGGCTTCACTTTTCTATAACTAAAACTAAAAGAAAAGAAAATAACTAAAAATATAGTAAAATACCTAACTACATAATACTATTATTTTTAGAAATAAATACATTTATACATTTAAAATTTTAATTAAAATAATAAGTAAACAGTAAATAAACAATTATCTCCTGGCCAGAGGAGAACTGGCCCCCCACCGAGCCTGGTTTCTCCCAAGGTTTTTTTTTCTCCATTCTCTCACAGAGGGAGTTTTGCTTCCTTGCCGCTGTCACCTCTGGCTTGCTCAGTTGGGGACACTTAATTTCTAGTGATTATCTTCAATTTGATTTATCAGATACTATTTAAACTAAACTGATTTAGACAATGACATCTCTGAACTCAATAATGCAATGCCTTAAATTAAAATTGAGTGTTTAATCTTATTATTATACATTACTGACACTCTATCCTCCAATTCGATACTGTTAAGTGCTTTGATACAATCTGTATTGTTAAAAATGTTATATAAATAAAGGTGACTTTACTATAGTGGAAGGAAGTGGTTCACGGCTCAATCGCGAGTTACTGTCATTACCGTTAGTTACTACAGCTTACAGTTTGCTAGCTAGCTATGCCTTCATCACGTAAATGCATAATACCTGGTTGCGATCATTTACAAAACAGCTCGGTCTCCTTATTAAATAAACTGCTAGAGGAAGACAGTTGAGAGCGACGGCAGCTTTCCCGCGAGTGGGCGTGGTTTCAGCGCCGCCAGTGGACACACCCCCAGCGTTTGAGAGCAGAGGAAACTGCTTATTTTTTCAAGATTTTTGATTACTTGGCGGGTTTTTTTTAGCATTCAAATTTGGCCGAGTAGTTAACACATTTGTCTGTGGTGTGACAAACTCAGAACACGCATTTAATATTGACTTTACACGGACTTTAAGGCTTTCTGAAGGTTCCAAAGCAAAAATCACCTAGCAACATTGCTTCTTTTTTTTTTTTATAATCATTACTCTATTAATCACAATATACTTTTTATTAATTGTATCTTTGTTGTTTTGAATAACTACATATGCAAAAAATGACAAATATTAGGAAAACAAGTGTAGTGTATTACTTTCTTCATTTTACATCTAGACAAAAGCATTCAAGAAAAAAACAAATAACATTTAAAAATCTATTTTGTGTTTTCATTACAAATAAATTATTATTAAAACTACAAAAGCAGCTCAATCAAGGGCAGCTAATGATTCCGTCTTTCTTTTATTGTTAGTCTAACATTGAGCCAGACAGCCTATACTGTATATTTATTTATTTTTATTTACATTTTTCATTTACATTATATTAAGATATTATACGTTCACTTAAGACATAACTGACTATGTTTGACGATTTGTGTTACCCTGTCAGATTTTGCTACATCCCATTAACAGATGGTAACATAATTTGACAGCGAAAAATGCTACCTATCAGATTTTGCTTTGAGCATGATATTAATGTGGTGTGAGGCTTTATTAACATGTACACCTACACCTACCCCAACCCTAAACTTACCCTTTTAGTCATAAAAATACAGTGTTGGTAGCATAATCTGATAGGTAGCATTATTTGTTAAAACATGACATTATGCATGTACTTCAGATGAGAGCAGAGAAAATGTACTCCCCTCAGAAAACATACAAATAAAGATCATTTTAGATGTTCATATACTGTTTGGAGCATTGGGATCACAAGACGAAGGCTTAATTAACTAATTTTTGGTGAAAACGTCAAATTCGACCAAAATCTAATTTTTTTTTTCACTTTTTTTGCCTGTAGCTCAAAATTAGCCTGTGTGCATTTCATCTCATTTTGCCAGCACAGGTCACATATGGTTGTGTAGTGAAGTGCTTCTCCAGCTCTCCTGGAGGCCATTACCACTGCACATTTCAGATGTCTCTTAAGCCCTGAACACACTGCATGATTTTTGGCTGTCCCAGACAAAAGATTGGCATCATGAAACAATCGTGGCGATTTCTGTGATCGTGGCTCCTAATCGGTGGTCCTGTGCAAAAAAAATCATGCAGTGTGTTTTGGGCTTTATACACCTGATTCAGTTAATCAGCTCATTATTAAAGACTTCAAGACCTAAATTGGCTGTGTCCAAAAAGGGAGAATTCAAAAAACAATTAAGAAGATTCAAATAGATTGCAAATAGTTTTGTAATATATTGACTTTTTAATCAGCGTTGGTTACATTCAGTAGACAGCACGAGCATGCTGAAAGTAAACAATGCTCATTACGTTGATTACGTTCTGGGGTACTCTCCAAAATGGCAGAAGACGTTAACTCGAGGAGAAAAACTGCTGTATAAATTGTTATTATTGTTTTCTTTGCACACAAAAACTATTATCGTAGCTTCGTAAAATTACAGTTGAAACCCTGATGTCATATGGACTATTTGATTGATGTTCTTGCTACATTTCTGTCTGTTGATCGTGGTAATATCATTGCTGTCTATGGAGGGTCAGAGAGCTCACAGATTGCATCAAAAACCTGCTTCAGCAAATGCATTTTTCTCTCAAATTTGCTTTTGCACACACTGTTAAATTTTGTGTTGGGTTTTGTGTAGGGGGTACATTAATTTCAAACAGAACAGAGCATTAACCTTTAAGTGCCACTCACCGGACATTTCATTTACGAATTGCCTTGATACATGCATTAACAAATGTAATAGTGTTGCCACAGTCACGTTTAAGCTGTTTCTGAGAAAAATTAACATGCAATTTAGAGCCAGTCACTGGAAATTACACATTGAGACTGCCATGAAACTTGGTACAATCAACGCAATGCAATTTGGCCAAAATGTACCCATTACTGTTTAATGAGCTTGCATCTTCAATGGAGAGTATATTGTAGAAAATATATTGTTTTTATGCTTCTTGTGAAAGTGTCTCTTGAAAAGTGCACCAAAATGTACCCAGACCGTTATTTATTTATTTGTTTTGGCCATTTTCATTGTGAGCTTTCATGTTTGGTGTAGTGTATCCTTTTCAACAGCATACCAGTCTCTTCAGTCCTCCCCTCCCCTTTTGGAGGAAATTCCGAAATCACTGATGCAAAATTGATGCCTTTAGCCCTGAATGCTCCTAATTAAGTACCTTTATTTTATTCTTTTCAACTTTCATAAACTGTTCATGCACAGTTTTTCCTTGCCCTATGGGGAAGCCTACCGTCCAATTAAAGCTGCTCACCACACATCCAGAGAGCACACATGGTAAACCTAAGTGCTTAAATCAAGTCTCTTGCTCCAGCTTTGGCATTGTGAACTGCAAATCTAACCAGTTTACATTTGCTCTTATACATTATGTGTGTGTGTGTACTTGTGTAATAGCAGTCTAAACATAAGATTAGAAATAGCATTCATTTAATCCAGTCAATCACAAAGCACATTATATATGTATGGAGCTAGCAGACAGGAGGCCTGGTGATGACAAATAATTTTCTGTGCAGAGTGAGATAAGTGATGACAAAGACTCTGGATGCTGGATGTGACTGGTGACAGTGAAGACTGTGAGCCAACAACAAAGACACAGTGCAGGAAGGGACCAGTGGCAGAGAAGGTTAGCAGGAATCACTACGACTGTTTCCAAGTCTATTAGCCATTCCTCTGCATCCAGCTCCACTAAAACCCCCACTGACATGGATGTTATGGCCGGCTCACTCACCTGGTCAGCCGGGCCCTCAGTCTTCTTCTTTAGGATGGATGTGGCTGCTGGCTCTAGCTCCATAATGGGCACAGGCACAGGCTTGATCTCTGTGGGGGTGATCTGTTGGGTCTCCCGGTCTGCGGTGTTGATGATTACTTGTCATGATTACTTTCAGGTGTTTCTTGTTAGACATTAGTGTGTCTGTGTATATAGCATGCATGTTTCTATAGTCTCTAGTCTAGCTTTGTGGTTGTAACCTACTGTTAGAGATTTTTGTCAAGTCTGTTTATGGTCAAGTCTAGCCTCTTATAGTCAAGTTTTTCCCAAGTTCCCCCCTATACTTCCCCAGCTTCTTATATGTGTTCCCTGTCATGGCCACGGAATCTGATCACAGAGGCTGTGCATGAACTTTCTGTGCCCCATATAACAGCCATGGAAGCTGTCCATGCCTGCTCTGTATTCACTAGGAAGGCCTTCCATGTTTTTGCTCAACTGTCTGATCTCCAGTGGGTGTTTTTCTCTGCCATGGCCTCCTAACTCCCAGGGTTCTTCTGCTCCTCTGTGGTGACATGTTCTGCTAGCTTCACCACAATGCTTATCTTCTCTGCTGGCTCTGCCCTGGTGGTCCCCATCTTCACTAGCTTCACCATTGCCACTTGATTCTCCATGGTATCATCCACTGCTAAGCATTCTGATGTCTCGTTCACTGTTCCATGGTCTAGGTTCACCTCCATGACATGGTCCAGGTCTGCTTCCATTCCATGGTCTACGTCCACCACCCTACCATGTTCCAGGCCCACTCCTGGAACTGAGGGAAGATCAAGATCATAAATTCTGAACCCTTGTCCAAGCACAGGAAGTGGACCACAAGCTGTTCCGGAATGAATGAACCAGGAAGTTCAGTTGCAACCCTGAGCAACATTGCCAGGTGTTCTGGCAAGTACGTCTCCAAATTAGTAAGACTGCAGTGATTACCCAAAACCTAAGACCAAAAAGGGGGGTGAGATGGGGCTGGTTCCTGGAGCTGGTGGAATATTATAGGCCATTTCTGCCAAAATATTAATCCAGTGGATGGAGTGCTGTGGGTGATCTCAGGGAGAGGAATGGTACTGTCACTTAGATGGGCCTCACCCTCATTTATTACCTCTTGGGATGGAAGTTCACCCTCTGTTTGGATTACGTGCCCCTGTAATGGCTCCATCACTCATTGGTCCCTGTCGTTACAATTCCTTAAATTCAAGGTGGTCCACAAGCTGGGGGCACAAATAGTTGTAGCAGACTTCCGATCCAGAAACATGGGAGGAGGATGTATGGCTCCCCAGCCAGAGTTGGGTGGTGAGGGTTTGTGGTGATGGTGATGGGGGGTGCAGGGTGGTACAGCGAAATCGGCAACTGAACAGCGAGCGAGCAGACAAGCATTGGGTAAGAACTGTAGGTCACATGCAATAAAATTAAAACCTGTCTCACATTTTTAGTGATTGGCATTGAGAGACAGAACATTAGTCACTGGTTGAGTGGGGAAGGAAATAGATCAGTTCAGTTCATCTTTATTAATTTCCTGAAGGCAATTTGGTTGCAACACACAAGCATTTCACATAAACAACAACAACAAAAAAATATATTTCCTTCCTAAAAATTGCTTAACTTAAATTAAAAAAAACTTTACAGCTGAGGGGATAAATGAATGTCTAAACAGATTTGTTTGACTAATCGGGGTTCTATAACGAATGCCAGAGGGGAGAAGGTTAAACTCGTGATACATTGGGGTGGAAATCATCTAACAAAATGCCGTGGGCATTGCCCAGAACCTGTCTATGATATAACTGGGCCATAGTCATCTGCTGACTCCCCATTATTTTACTCCCCTGGTTAACAATCCTCTCAAGACAATTCTTGTTTTCACATTTAGAGAATTAAACTAGCACAACAGTGTAAATCATAACAGTGACTCAGTATAGGATCTGTAGAACATGCACATCAATGTTTTGCCCACATTAAATGACCTTAGTTTCCGCAAACAATACAATCTTTGCTGCCCCCTCTTACACAAAACATCAGTATTGGGAGAAAAGGACAATTTATTAACCAAAACATTACCCAAATATTTGTACTGTTCCAACACTCTCAATACCTACTCCATTAATGCTTGTTTGCTTATCATGAGTAGATTTCCTCCTAGAGTTAAAATCAATAGTCATCTCCTTAGTTTTAGAAACATTAAATTTTAAGAAAGTATTCTGACACCACATAATAAAATCATCAACCACAGGACCATGCATAGAGTCCTCCTCACTCATTAAGCTAATGATTGCAGAATCATCAGCAAATTTTATAATATGCCTATGTCTATAACTACTCTTAGAGTCATTTGTGTTCAAGATAAATAATAAAGGAGAAAGGACACATCATTGAAGTGACCCAGTAGATGACACCAGCCATTCAGAAAAACAGTCATTTAATTTAACTCTCTGTGTTCCCTGTCGATACTTCACTCGTACTGCGTCGCTAGACGCTATGGGGAAAACTCCTTTTTCTCCGAGGACTGAAGACTTTTTCAATCACGCAGTGTGACTGCATGGCCATTGGTTCATGCAGTAAATAATAACGAACCAATGGCTCGTCAGCGGCAAAGCCCGCCAGAGCCCGCCAAAAGGGGTGGGGTCATCTGGCTATATAAGCGGGCGCTTCGCCATAGGAAAACAGATCAATTCTCCTTCAGCGACGACGATCATCCCGTCGCTGACACTCGAGACTGAAAGATGCTCGCCGTAGAAACGCCGCGCTGCAGATAGAAGCTGCCTTTTCCTCTGCGCCCTCTCGCTGCTCTGCCTGCTCTTCGAGCTGCTCCAGCGACCTGTGCAGATGCCAGCATCGTCCCCTGCGGCCATCCGGTGAATCTAAAATGAAATTTCTCTGAAAGAGCAAATTTCAAGCGACGTTGTTGCAAATGTCGCACTGCGAGTGTGGCTCGCGCAGGGAATTCTGCACAATGCAGAAGGGCGGTGAGCGCTTCGCCTCTGTGGGCAATGCCCACACAGACTGCGCGTTCACTGAGACCGAATGCTCACTCGAGTATGAGTCTCGCTCTTCTCCACTCGCTGGCCTTCTAGCAAGGCAGCTCCGCTCTTCCGTTTCTCCTCTCTCAGCAAGCTCGGAGAATGAAATGTTAGAGCCACGGGGCTAAGTAACCGGTTTTGAGTGATCCCACGCCGGCTCAAGAGCCCGCGTGCTCACTCTTACCGCAGTGCTCTGATCCGCCGGTGTTTTTACACGTGAGAATCACTGTCCCTCGTTACATGAGTGGCTATATCCTCTTGGGCGGACCGGAGTAGAAAGCTATCTTTTACAGCTTTGCGTGTGAGTCGCTGAAGCTGCTCCCTCACAAACAGACAAGCTGCCGGTGTGTTTGCACTAAGGATTAGCGCCTCTCGCAGCTCTTTGATCTGCTAGCGCTATTTTCATTATTAAGCTGTCCTTGCTGCGCTCGCGGTTATCCTACTTCAACGAAGTTGGCCCCGCCTCCCCTGCTCTCATGTTTCTCCTCTCCCAGTTACCTCGGAGAAGAAATATAAAATCGCGGGTTTGAGCGTTCAAGCTTGAGTGAATTTAGGCTGGCCAAAGCCCCGTGTTTCACTCTCCATACAGCTTTGATCTGACAGAGTGACAGTCTGTGTCTTGCCTTGCCTCCCCTCGTCCTCTACGAACGGATCTGATGGGATGCGCACATCAGTTTTTGATCTGCCAGGGTGTTCACACAAAAAGATCATCAGCACCCCTCTTCTAATGAGTGGTTTGATCTTTTTAGGCAGATCGATAGAAAGGGCTGTCATTATGATTATCTCGGTCAGGTTCAGACTCTAGACCCCGCCCACAGGGTCTCCTGATGGAAGCATTGAGTCTAGTGCTGCAAAATGGCCTCTGTCACGCCTCCGAACACCCCGTTTAGCTCGGCGTGTCAATGACGATGTGTTTGTGTACATACTGTTGTGAACTGGGCCCGTTCAAATATCGGCTGTGTGGGCGCTCACTACTATACTGAGAAAAAATAAAACACAAACATTTTCAAAGGAGTAATTTTCTCTTCCTCTTAACAGGTGTGTCGAGTCCCCACACGGCGACTCACCACCCGAATTAATTCCAACACCCTTGCCACACGGGCCGAGGCCTGGCGGGCCATCCGGAGTGTCTCGTTGGGTTCTGGGGATTATAGAATGAGGTTATTCACTTAGATTTGCTCAGAGACCCTCGCGGTTCAGTGGTGTGGTCTCCACCTCAGCGCTAAGCAGCAACGCTCACGTCCTGCGAGCTGAGGTGAAGAATTTGCTGGAAAAAGGGGGCTGTAGAAACAGTTCATCCAGCTCAGAGCGAGTCAGGCTTCTACAGCCGTTATTTCCTCATTCCCAAAAGGCTGGTGGCCTCTGGCCCATCCTTGATCTCAGACATCTGAACTGCACCCTCATGAGACGGCCGTTCAGAATGACTACACTGAAGCAGATCCTCTCACAAATTCGCCCAGAAGACTGGTTCGTTCCTGGGGACAGTTTTCGACTCAGCCCGCATGACGGCGAAAGTCACGCAAGATCGCGTTCTGGCCACACGGCTTCCTTAAAAATTGGAGCCCTTTACCCACTCAAATCGTTTCAGAGGATGCTGGGCCTCATGACCTTCGCATCGCCAGCTCTTTGGTTGGGCCTTCTCAGGTACTTCTTCTTCAGTACTGGCTGAAACCTCTTAATTCCGTCTCATGCGTGGCGTCATGGACGCATCCTCATCAGGGTGGACTAGGCCTGCGTGTCAGCCCTGGCCCCCTGGAAGGACCTGCGGTGGTTCGAACAAGGCGTGACCATGGGTTTGGTTTATAGAAGGAAGGTTGTTACGACGGATGCCTCCAACACAGGTTGGGGGGCTCTGTGCAATGGCAAACCGACCTTCGGCTCCTGGACGAACGCAGAAGGACAGATAGATGCACATCAACTGCCTCGAAATGATGGCAGTATGTCGAGCTCTTCCTGCCAGTCCTGAAGGGACACCACGTGCTAGTCCGCTCGGACAACATGACGGTGGTGTCATACATAAATCGCCAGGGCGGTTTCACCTCGAAACGCCTTTTCGAGATGGCAGAGCACCACTTAGTATGGGCACATCTCAACCTGCGTTCACTGAGAGCAGCTCATGTGCCCGGCGTGCTGAGCCAAGGAGCAGATATGCTCTCTCGGAACAACGTCCCCTCAGAGGAGTGGATGCTCTACCCACAGACGGTTCAAGAAATCTGGCAAATCTTTGGCAGGGCAGAGGTCGACCTATTCGACTCCAAAGACAACTCTCACTGCCAAATTTATGAATGGCCCAACCTCCTTCTATACACTTTTCTCCCAATTGCTTTGATTCCTCAAGTAATCAGGCGAATCAGGGAATGCAGGCACAAAATGCTTCTAGTGGCCCCACTCTGGAAGAACCAGCATTGGATCCCGGAGTTATCTCAGCTGCTAATAGCGGCTCCGTGGCCCATTCCCCTGAGACGAGACCTCATCTCTCAGGCGAACAGAACGATCTGGCACCCCCAGCTGAGCTTTGGGACCTGCATCTATGGGCACTCGATGGGACTCAATAGATCTCCCCGAGAATGTCCTGAATACTATTGAACAGGCTAGAGCCCCGTCCACGAGACGCCTCTACGCCCTTAAGCGGTCGGTTTTCTCAGCCTGGTGTCAAGCACGCGGTGAGGACCCGACAACATGTGACATATCTACAAGAGCTGCTGGATAAGGGCTGCGCCCCTTCCACGCTCAGAGTCTACGTGGCAGCTATAGCAGCTTCTCACGCTACTATATCCGGACAGTTGGTGGGCCGGAACAACCTGGTTGTCCGTTTCCTGAGGTGTTCTAGGAGACTCCATCCGCTCCGACCCCTCACAGTCCCTGCATGGGACCTGCCCATGGTCCTGAGAGCCCTTAGGGGCCCTCCTTTTGAGCCACTACAATCTGCAAGCTTAAAAACACTGTCTAGCTAGCATCGGTGAAGCGAGTAGGTGACTTGCAGGCTCTCTCTGTAAACACTGCCTGTCTTGAGTTTGGGCCTAACGACTCTAAGGTTGTCCTAAAGCCAAGACACAGCTATGTCCCTAAGGCGCTCTACACTCCGTTTAGGGCCCAGGTTATTACGCTCTCTGTGCTTCCCTCTTCTGAGGAGGACCGAGAGTTCAACCTTCTCTGCCCGGTCAGGGCATTGAAAACTTACATTGAGCGTTCCGCGCCCTTTAGGCAGACGGAACAACTCTGTCTGCTTTGGCGGCCGCACCAAGGGGTCTCCGGTCACAAAACTAGCATACTCCTCCCTGGGCCTCCAGAGCCCCATTGGAGTGAGAGCCCATTCCACTCGAGGCGTGGCCTCTTCTTGGGTGTGGTCTAGTGGTGTGTCCATGGCAGACATTTGTGCAGCAGCCGGCTGGGCCTCGCCATCCACATTTGCCAGTTTCTATAACTTGGATGTCCCAGCCTTACAGGCTCGGGTTCTCTCTGCTTAGAGGGCTCACGCCTGTCTTAAGCGGTCCCCTCAGGCATTGCCTGATTCTCCAAGAACGCTCTTGGCCCCATTCCTGGTGCTGAGGCTGTACTTATGACCGTTGAAACGATTTCTAGGCTGGACTGACCTCTAAGAGTTCGGTACTCATGCATCCTGCCAGATTCTTCCTGCTCATAATTGGTCCCTCTGAGCCTTATTGCTCAAGGCCAGTTTATGTTTGTCGTTTCTCTTCATGGCATGGCAGGATTGTATTTGTTCCCCCTCTACCGACGCAGTACGAGTGAAGTATCGACAGGGAACGTACTCGGTTACTAATGTAACCTCGGTTCCCTTAGATACGGGAATGAGTACTGCGTACTATGCCATGCCATGCAGCTGCACGACTCAGGTCGTCGCTTCAGTCGAATTGGCCTGTTTTCCTATGGCGAAGCGCCCGAGTATATAGCCAGATGACCCCGCCCCTTTTGGCGGGCTCTGGCGGGCTTTGCCGCCATAGGCTCGTGCAGTGCCGCTGACGAGCCATTGGTTCGTTTTTATTTACTGCACGAACCAATGGCCGTGCAGTCACACTGCGTGATTGAAAAAGTCTTCAGTCCTCTGAGAAAAAGGAGTTTTCCCCATAGCGTCTAGCGACGCAGTACTCGTTCCCGTATCTAAGGGAACCGAGGTTACATTAGTAACCGAGTACGTTCTCTGTATGAGGAAATCTAAAATCCATCATACAATATTAAAATCCAACCCAAATTCCTTAATGAGCTTCTCGACTAAAATATGTGGTTGAATGGTATTGAAAGCGGATGAAAAATCAATAAAAAGTAATTTAACAAATGTTTTCGGCTTATCTAAATGCTGAAGTTCTAAATGTAAAAGTCGCTACTGCATCCTCTACCCCTTGCTTAGACCAATAAGCAAATTTTAGGGGGTCTAGAGAACTCTGTGTCCTTTGCATAATTACTTTCTTAACTAATTTTTAAAAACATTTCATAGGGATGTACTGTAAACGCCACAGGTCTAAAATCATCCAATACCTGTACATTATGCTTTTTTGGTACTTGAATCACAGTAGACTGCTTCCACAGTGCAGGTACTTTTTTTGTTGAAGAGACAGAGTAAAAATTTCATAAAATATTGGACCTAACTACTCGGCACATTCCTTAAGTATATTATCAGGCCCAGGTGCCTTCCTGATTTTACACTTTAAAAACTGTCATCACATCACTCACATTAAAAAAGGCACAATCACCCCCCCCCATTTTCAACCCATCGATTTTATCTTTAAAATCATAAGCATCAAATCTTAGATAAAAATTATTAAAATCCTGTGAAAAAAACTGCATCTGAACTGAATCCATTTAAACTAATTCTATTTTTACTTTTCCTACTATCCTGACCTGTCTTCCTTGTAAGCTTAGCCCTCCCAACCATTCACACACACATCCCCAACCCCCCTGCAGATTGCTCAGGTAATGACCATATTTACACATGAATTGATGCTAATGATAGCCAAAAGACTAGCCAGTTAGCATCCACTTGGCTAAAGGAGGGTTAAAAAACTCTGGGATTTCTAGTGTTAATTTCACACTTAATTTCTTTGTTTAGCCTAAAATACTCAACGGTATCTCTCTCTGTAAAGGCCCTATTTCTTTTTGACAGAAGAATATTGAGTGATTTTGTGACCCATGGTTTGCTGTTTGGAAATTTCTTAAACGATTTCACAGGTATTAACATATCCTCACAAAACGTCACATAACTACAAATTACATCTGTTAATTCATCAATGTCCAAACCAGAGTTCATAAAAACATTCCAATCTGTACATTCCATACACCCTTTTAAACGTAGTGCTGCATCTTCAGACTAGTCCTTCCTCTTAATTAATTGTGCCTTTACACATTTCAAAACAGTTTTATATGTAAGAACAAGTAATACTGTATTGTGATCTGAAGTTCCTAAAGGTGGTTTACCAAATGATTTGTAAGCTCCTTTAATCGATCCATAACCAAAGTCCAAAATTGTATCCTTACGTGTTGGGCAAGTTACATACTGGTTGAAGTGTCCCAGTGATTTCTCCAATGTACAATTATTAAAATCTCCCAGAATAACACTGGGTGCATCAGGACATACAGATTGCAGTTCATGCACCACGCGTTCAATCTCCCTTGCTGCATAGTCCTCATTTGCTCGGGGATGAATGTAAACAACCATGAAAACAGCTGATGAAACTCGCAAGGCAAGTACTGAGGTCTTAGTGCCACAGTCAGCAACTCAATATCTTTCGTGCACACTCTCTTCTTAACAGACACTGATTTGCACCAGTTCTCTCTAATATACAGACATACCCCACCTCCTTGCACTTTACCGGTTTCCCTCGCATCCCAGTCCATGCGAACAGGTACTCCGAAGTCATCCAGTCACAGGCCCGAATCTGAATCTCCTTTGGAAAGCCACGTCTCTGTGAGCGCCATCAAGCAAACATTCCTGTAGTCATGCTGGAACTTATTGAAGCTCATCATTTTTTTTTTTTTTTCCAGAGAGATTGCACATTTGCCAAAATAATTGTAGGAAAAGGAATTTTTGAGAGACTTATTCTTCAGCGCCCTCAAGCTGTAACATTGAGACTTCCTGAACACCTATGAGTGTGTTTCTGTGAACAATTATATTGAAGTGTGAGAAGTGCAGGTTTTTATGGAATGATATTCCGGACATTATTCAAACGGAATTGCATTTGCAATTGCGTTTTCAATTTGTGGACGCATAAAATGTGACATAATCCAAACGCAAATGCAAATCGCGCATTACCGTTTGCATTTTCGTTTAAGCGAATGCACAGTGACTGCCAAATTTAAAATGGAAATGCAAAGTCCGTTTGCATCTGTGTTTCCCATATCTTACGAGTATTGACCCAGTCATATTTAAATAGCAATTTCAATTACCACGTCTGCTTTTTCACTTTCTCAGCGTCAAGTATGTAGCCAGCCAAAACTCAAATGTACAATGTACAATTTTCATTTAATCTCATAATGGAGAAGTCAATCTCTCAGGTTGTTTTATATTAAAGGTTCAGCTTTTATTTGTAAAATGCATAAATAAAATGCTTAAATACCAGAATGGGTTGAATTTCTAGTTAATTACAGAATAAAAAACAAAAAAAAAAATAATTAGGTTTTAACTAATGTATTGATATAAATAAATATATTTTGTATTTTTTAAGCTTCTAGGGTGCGCGAGTCTGTGTTGTTCGTATCATCGCAGGGGAAGGAGCACTCGACACGTCTGATGTTGATTGTTCCAGCTGCTGAGAGATTGACTTCTCCATTACGAGATTAAATGAAAATTGTACATAAAAAACTGCCCGATCTTCTGATCAACACATTTTACGTAAACACATTGAACGCATGGCCCGCCAAATGCGGTTGACTGTGAGTGACGTCACGTCCCAACACGAACACGCCCCATAGCATAATCCCACCCTTGACACTGATTGACAGGATTCCGTGTAAGGTGATAAAGATAAAGCATACTTCATACAATTGTTAATTTTAATGGGGAAGTTTCATATTCATAAAATGAAGTGGTCAGGCTCCAAACCAAACTTTTCCTCATTTTATAAACGATTTCAAGCTGTATTGTAAAGTCCTGTGTAATTGCACAAATAAAAAAGGCTATTAGAACTCATAATATTGTAAGCAGGTATGCTATTGTATAAAGTGAGCCCCCCCCCCCCCCCCCCCCCCCAAAAAAAAAAAAAAAACATTTGTAATTTTATTTATTTATTTGTCTATTATATTTTGTTACTGTCCTCTGGCACTGTTTCATTATATTAATCTTTTTCTATGTTTCTTTAATGTTTGAATGTTTCTCGTTGTATTGTTCTGATGTAAGGCATAATAAAAAATAAAAAAAAAGGTTTCCGTGTAAGGCATCAGAAATGGAAATACAAAGGGAATTGCGACTCCATTTGAGTTTTGGCTGGCTACATACGCGACGCTGAGAAAGTGAAAAAGCAGACGTGGTAATTGAAATTGCTATTTAAATATGACTGGGTCAATACTCGTAAGATATGGGAAACACAGATGCAAACGGACTTTGTTATTACTACTGTGGTTTGTTATTTTGTCAAGTCCAGTCACCTTTATTTATATAGCGCTTTTATCAATACAGATTGTGTCAAAGCAGCTTTACAGTATCAAATAGGCAGATAGTGTGTCGGTAATGCAAAACGACAATAGTAAACACTCAATTTTCAGTTAAAGGCAGTTCATCATTGAATTCAGTGATGTAATCATCCCACTCAGTTCAGTTTTAATTGTATTTGTGCAATCAAGTCAACGATATTGCTGTAAAATAAGTGTCCCCAACTAAGCAAGCCAGAGGTGACAGTGACAAGGAACCAAAACTCCATCAGTGACAGAATGGAGAAAAAAAGACCTTGGGAGAAACCAGGCTTAGTCAGGGGGCTGTCTCTGGGGCTCATCTCATTGTCCTGATCTCCGCTGACATTCAGGGCTGTAGAGGTCGGTTCTAGGTGCTGATTCACTATCTGGGCTGGATACGGACAGGATCCAGGTGACTGCAGTGACCATCTGATATGGATACAGACTGGATCTGGTGGCTACGGTGCCATTCTTCTTATGATGTAACAAGTACATTGTGTGTCATGGGAAGTGTTCCCGGTTCCGATTTAACTAATTAATGCAGCCTAACGATCCTTTAACGGATTTGAATAATAGAAATGTGTTAGTGTGTGTTATGTGTAAGCCAGGTTAAAGAGATGGGTTTTTAATTGTTTAGTATTTTGCATTTGGTGTTTTAGAAAGCTGAATCCTATACAACATGCAAGCAACATTTATTTAAAACTCATAAAATGACAGTGCCTATTTTAAGCACAGGTGCTGTGTAGAGCACCGGTTTGATCAATATGTGAATGTCTGCACACAAAATAAATCAGTCTGTTGTAGAGCATATCGCATTCTGAGGGAAGCCACATATGCCAGGAATTTCATGGAGAGAAAGTTCTGGAACATCAACCCATTGATTCTGATAGACAAAAACTGCTGTCAGATATAATACCCACTGCGTTTCATCTCAAACGCACATCGCCCCTGGGATACAGAAGGTATCTTGAATAAAACACCCTGAGAACAATAAAAGAGTTGTATGTAGCAACCAGGCAATAAGCTCATGCAAAATATGAGGGTAAGAAAAGCTAAAGGAATATACTGTCAAACCCTCAAAAAATGCATTTCAATCACAGTGAAATTCATATATTATTTCTACCACCATAAATATTATCATTAATGTTGTTTCTTTGGCATGAATATATGATCTTAAAGGCTACTTAAGTCCACAAGAAGCCCAGATATGCACATCAGTAGGCAAAAGCACTAAAAGCTAAAACACATAATACTTAAACCAGTTACCCATGCAGCCAACAACAAGGCTGCTTCATAATGAGCAACATAACAAAATGTATGAATACTTTTTCTTTCCTCCCCCTTTTAAGTATTAAAGGTTGTTTGTCACTGTTAAGGAAATGCTGAATACAATTTCTTGCAATTTACAGCATGTTGGTTTGCAACACGACCCCAAATAAACAATATATGGATGATGCATGTGAATCTTTTGACAAAATGAGCATTATAATGTAGCCAAAAGTTTTGATGTTTTTTTTTTTTTTGAGAGCTCTGAGGGCAAGACTATTGATCTGGAATGAGAGTGAGTAAGTGAGGGTCAGCATTTTCATTTAGGTCTGAATTATTCCTTTAATTTGTTTCTTGGTGTGGCTAGCACACAAACGTTTGGTTAATATGCTTATCATATTAGATTCTGCACATATAACAGGTAAACTCATGTCTGTCCATTTGATAGTTCATGTAATCATTTCTTCCTTTGGTCTGATAACCAGCCTCTCGTAAGAGCCACTCGTGTGTCTCTTGTGTTCATCTGAATCATCAGACTCAGACAACGTCCTTCCTGAAACATACAGTCTTATGTAAGATAAAAGTGAAATTTTATTCAATGAATAGGTGATAATTGTTAAAATTACATTGCTTGAAAAAAAGCATAATTTTCTTGTAAAGAAAAGCAATAATGTGGCACTGACTCATAAACATCCTTTCATGACTTTAACCCAATCAGACTTGACCTCAGATCATGTTTATTATGCTTTGCAAAATTGCTTTGTGCATAAATTAATCTCTTGAATAGCTTTTTGAATGTTTAGTGGAGCATACCTTCCAATGGTAAAAGGTCTCAGAGAAACTACATTAAATTTGGATGATGTTATTAGATTTAGAAAAATCAATATGTTAACCATAGTACTAAGTGGGAAGCAAAGTCTCACCATTTGAACGTTTGGAAGACATTGTTTATTGTTATTCTCCTTTTGTGCAGCTGCTGGCACAGCCTTGATCAGGTACTTTGTCGGTTACCTTGGTTACCTATTTTTCCCCTCTCCTCCATCTTAGGTCAGCGGTTTCCTTTAGCTGATGTCCACATACAATATTATTTTCTGACTGGAACATTAATCAGAGTAATGTGCCCCATGTAAATAACGCTAGAGGAGAATCTATGATGATTTTGGTAGAAGGCTTTTAGCTGTAGCAGTGCTATATCGCAAACAAATTAAAAGTAAACTAAAAGTGGTAACATCAATGGTTTTATTCTAATATTTATGTAACCGGTTCTACTCCACCCGCTCCGAGCGGGATTTGAACCACGGTCTCTGGCTTACTTGCCCACGTCTGTTACACTCAACCCCCTAAACCTCACTCCCATCCGGGTCAACGGCACCAAATGTAACCGTTTCTACTCCACCCGCTCCGAGTCGCCAGAGCGCCTCTTTTTGAGATCAGGGGAGTGAGGTTTGTTACTGTTATATATATATATATATATTGTTTGTCACCACTGAGTCTAATGAGTCCAATGCTGTTTCATGCTTGTTGAGTTATTTACAATGTTAAAGAGTTGGATTCTCATGCTAAACATGGACAAAGTTTCAAAAAAAGATTTGGACGTATAGCAGAGTATTTCTGTGCCAAATACACAGTTCCGGGTTTCTTGCAAGTCTCTGAAAGATTTTTTTTTTTTTTTTCGATCACATCTCTTCATGACATCATGAAGGGTGGAACTCCTTGTATGGGCATTTCTCCCGCTCACACATCGACCAGCGCGAGAGCAAGAACGCGCTTCATTCGGCTGCACTGCACGGGACTTACTCGGGAAGAATGTCTCCAAATAAGTGTGTTTTTGGTTGTAAGGGAAAGATAACCTTGTTCAGCTTCCCGAAGAAGCATGTTTCTTTTGTTGTGTTTTGTTGGCAATTGGCGCGCAAGTGCTCGTCAATCTTTAGCTCCACCCACAGCGCGCCTCCAGGAGAGAATCTTAAAGCTGCAACTTTATTTTATAAATATGATAAAACTAAAGACTTTTTGGAGATATGAAGGATGTAGTACTACTCTATTGGTACTTGTGACAGCCCGAGTGGTGGCCGCACAAGAGTGGTAATATGGATGTATCATCTCTCACACACAGCACACGTATCCACATGTATTCGCACACAGATACATCTATATAAAGGATATGTTAAGTCATTTAAGGTTAACCTTTGTTTAAATTTCCTCTTTGTCATTTGCATTCATTTTGGTTTCAGTTTAATAACCACATGAAACAAACAATATTCATTAGTTCTTTATTGTTAGGTTTCCGCTGCAGTCGCATCCTGGCGTGATGAAATTTAGAGTTCAGGCAGGAACAGAGAATTTAAGCATTAGTGGTTCTGCCTGGACATACTTGTTACATATAAGTTGCCTGACGAAGGAGGAAAAGTTGATTTCTTTAGTTGTATATTTACGATATATAATTACATTTTGCTTTTCTTTATCTTGATTTAATGTATTTCTCTGTTTGATTTGATTTTGATTTATTTAATGTTATGTGATGAATGTAAAGTTTGTTGCTTTCCGTCTTAATTTGTAATGGGCCCATCTTTCCCTTTATAAGCTGTTGCTTTGTTCATTTGTGAAGTCAGTTTTTAGTTTTTGGTTTGTTTCTGTCTGAATGGATTGACTTTATTTTCTTTTTATTTGTTGGTTTATTTTGTTGCATGATTTATGAGTTTGTAAAGTTATTTTTATTTTATTTGGGATCAAATAAAGACCCATTTTCTAGTGGAAAGCTTGTGTTCCTTGTTCCTGACTTTTCGGTCCTACCCATTAGTCTTTGGCCATTTTCATTTGCTGGAGTATATTTGTGGAGTAATGGAGGGAATAGTGAATAAGGGTATTGGGGTGATTTTGGATAAAGTCTTGTGTAAGTAAGCTCGATCTGTTTCTGCAATGTGCCATTAAAACCAAAGAGCACACTTTAAAGGTGGCATGATCGGTTGCTGGGTCAAGTAAAGCCAGAAATGCACCTCAGGATTTTCAGAGCCATCGGATCGCCTTTCATCTCACACTACACGACTGTCAGGGGTACTAACAGGGTTAGTTGCTGTTGTGTGTACATGTTAAACAACTTTTCAGTACGGAGAATCGCAGACAACTCTGTCTGGTCTACAAACTATGTTTCACCAAACACACACAAAGCAATACAAGAAATAAAATAATTTCATGCGTAAGACAGGAGTTCTCATGCAAGACTGAATTTCTTCCTGTTAAAAACTGTAGCCCAAAATAAATTTGTGATACAAGTTGTCTGTATGCTGTTTTGCAGCAAAAAAAACATTAATTAATTAATAATATGAAGGAGAGATGGTTGCTTGCAGAAGCCATGCTTGCTGATGTTCTGTTTCAGGTCTATGACTCCTACCCCTTTGACTTTGACTTGCCCTCGTATTAGCTGTAGGTCATTGCCAATGTCATTTCCAGTCAAAACACTGAAGGACTGAGTCGCTGACAGGTTCAGATATTTATCATATGTTTCTTTAGCTGTAAATACTCAATAATGTTTATGTTTTAGATTTTGTCTATACATTGTTTTTGATATGGATAGTGATATTGCTATTTACCTTTTTTTAAATGCTATTTGCTTTTAAGTTGATGCCATATATGCTTGAATATGAAAGTACCTAAAATGCTATAAATGATATTGATGTAGAGCTTAGACAAATGTGCATGACTTCCTTTGATTATACTGTAGAACAGGTGAAAAAAGTAAAGGTTATTGAGAGGGTACATGGGTGTGCATAGCAAGTTTAAAACCACTAACGGAGGTAAACAGACAAATCAACAGCAATCAAGGAGAAGAGTGCTAAAAGAAGATGACAGCGTAGGAGAAGACGGAAGAACATCTGGCAATTGGACATGACTCAGAGACTGAATTGGAGTTTCTCAAAAAGAAGTATAAAAGGTTTGAGGAGTAAACAACTCTTGAGATACTGGCTGCATTAAGCGTGGAGAACACTTGATACCCTATCGAGGGACGCTTAACAGTATCTCCAATATTGCTGTTTAGAGTTTAATTATATAACTTGTATCTTAGCTGATTTTTTTTGTTTTATTTTTGCACTGCTTTGTATTGTAACCAATAAAATAAGAGATTTTATTGTTACGATTGCCTCCTTTGAGACTTTCCTTATAACAACAAACTGAGCCTCAAACAAGAACAAACACAAGGGAGTCTTCTACGTCATTCCTGAAGAACTTCAACCTGCAGGCGGGTGAGTGCTTCATGGTTTAGGCTAGATTTGACTATCTTTACCCTACCTGAATAATCATAGGGTTAAAGGTGTAAGATAAAAGGACACACAGAGTAACAACATCCATATTGTACGTTTCTGTCCAAATGCACAAAAATGGACGTTATATAACTGTAAATGTTACCTACTAACATCTACATATAAACAATGAGATCAGGCTGTTTGCTAATGTTCTTGGTTTGGTTTCAACCAGCATGATGTCACGATTCCTTTGTTACAGGCGTTGTTGCTTTTGACTTGTATTACTAGGTCAGGATTTCATCTTCAAGCCAGCTGCCTATTTGGGACACAATGCTGATGGGCTCACAGCAGCACACTAGTGCTGGAGTGCAGTTCAGAGTGGAATGAGTGTGGATATCATCAGCAATCCTATCACATCATTGTGCTCCAACTGCAATTTTTCCCCAGTCAATGACACAAAGAGAGAAAGCGCGCGAGAGACGAGCAGACAGAGAATTACAGTAGTCACCTCAGTGGTGGAGGGTACTAATGGAAGTTTTTGGAGCCTTTGGACCACACTGAAAATGATGAATGAAGGGATGCTGTGAAAGTGGTAATACAATAAGGCTGAGGTAATTGCTCTCAGTTCAAAACTGAATGACAAATGTCTCGGGCGCAAAATGAGATTCATTCTTTCATGCTCCTGTGCTTTATAAAACAGTTCTCTCACTTCTCTTATTGCAGAATAAAATGGCTGCATGAGTGATTCAGTTCAAATCAAACTCTTGCCCTAGTGAACCTTGGAGTAGTCATTTTGAGAGTGAGTAACTTGGGAATGATCAAGTTTGCCTCATGGACATACAGATATCTTTTCTGCTATAGGAATTAGATGAGTTTCAACTAAGTACCAGAGATTATTGGGAACTTTTATTAAACCCTTTATATTAGGGAACACATATTCACAATTAATTAAGAGTTTTCCCTCAATAAATTCCTAATTTGACTGCTTACTGACAGTAAGTTGTTAGTAGGTTGTTTAGGTGTGAGGTAAGGTTAAGGGATCTAAAATAAGGTCATGCAGAATAAGTTATAATATGTGCTTTGTACGTAGGCTACTAATAAACAGCCAGTATGCCAGTAATATGCAACTATTCAAAAGAGAATAGTGTTCCCTCATCGAAAGTATTACCAAACTCTCTCCTCTCTCTGATGTGGTGATTGGCTTTCATTACCACTGTCTTTCTTTCTGTGTAACTGCATTGATTTGGGCTTCCAGAGTTCACAGCAAACATCTTGAGAGAAAAGAAAGTTTGATGTGTAAATTATACGTTTTTAGAAACGCATTTAAGAAATATCTCTCACTTATTGAAGTCTATTGACAATTGAATTAATTGACAAAGAGCTGTTGTTTCAAATATTTCAACAACTTCACATCACCCCTTTCCATATCTACAGGCTTTTTGATGTTTGCATGCAGCACATATCAATAGGCAGGCCTGCAGCTTTGATCTAACTTTCACCGATTGGTTGGAGTGTCTTTCACAAGAGTGCACCTCTAAGGTAATTATTCCCTCCAGTCATCTTAAGGTGGAGGCTCTTCACTGCATTACAATGGGCATTGATCTCTGTGTGTTATGCAGAGAAAGTAATTCAGAATGTTTCTCACACCTTCTACGACATCCTTTTCGGCTCCCTTCTTCCTCATCAGTGACTATTTTCCAGCTGATTGGGCCAACAATGTTTAAACTCTAAACAAGAAATGTTTATTACCTTCGCACAGTCAAGATCTGAACCCCAGACAAACCAGCATTGGGAACGTAGTTGTGACTGTCATGGAAATGTCAAGACTTGGCCACAAACATGCAGCTGTTTGCTCTCATTGCGTACAGTTTGTTTTCAGATCTCATATTTTCAGGCAATTTATGATAGCAACAGATATCTCATGGCTTCTGTACCAACCAAAATTAGAGAAAATAGCTATTTGTCTTAATGATGAGCCCTATATGTGGGAAACGTTTGATATTCAACACCCGAAAAGCTATGATTAAATGGCAGCACAGACCCCAAAAGCTATATTCACATGTCTTTACACCTCGACAGGATAACTATGTAATGACAGTCTGAACAATATTCTTGCCTGATATTAAATTTGCAGTGAGCGATTAGGCATTATGCATCAAACATAAAATTGCAAAAATAACTTTTCCAAAAGGACAATTTCCATCTTCCTTTGTTCAACAAACAGATCCACACAAAAACTCACATCATTGACAGTCTCTCAAGAGTTTTCTGTTTGATTAATATGTACCGGCTGCAGTGAGATGAGAGATGTTTCTGCTGTTTACAGAGGTTGTCTCAGAAAAAGGTACTTTTTCTCCTAGAACACCAATTTCTGTGGTATCTGGAAAGATATGAGTAAAAAAAAAATGAAATAATTGTGTTTTTTACTTTGGTGACCCATTCTTTTAACACACACTTTTCAATAATGCGGGCCAATCGCTAAGGCATTATTCACAGCTGAACCACGTTGCTGGTTTCTGTAAGAAGCGAACCATGAGCTATTACTATTGTACCTTTGAATAAGACAAAATATTTTAGAAGGACATCTTTAGTTGTTGTGTTGCAACACACTATTTGATTGCACCTATTTTTTATCCATTCATTCATTTGTATTTGTTAATGGTCATAACACCAAAAAAAAAAAAAAAAAGTCTATGGCTAAATACCAGACAGAATACAGCTCCTGTTTCAAAGAAAATTCTATTTTCATTATGAAAGTTCACAAAAAATAGTTCTGATCAAAACAACGGCACACAACAGCATAAAATATGGCAATTACTAAAATCACTCCTGACAAAACAGAATGACAAATCCAGAAAAAACAGAAAACATATGACAAACATGAAAAAGGGTCGCCAGTGTAAGAAGGTTGGAAATCAGTATTCTAAATGACTACGCTCAAAAATGCAAACTATCAAAAACATGTTTGGAAATACTGTATGATGCTGGATCAAATTTTCCATTATTCAGTTTGTGTACCTGCTATAGTGTCAAAACAAGGTAGTAACTAAATGTTTTTGTAAATTATGTGTATTTTGCTACATTTACCATTGCATGGTTTAAAATAATTTCTCTTTGCATTCCATGTGTGCTTCTGGAAGAAATGCTTCAGTGCTCTGTGACCTTGATGGCTAGTTTCAACCAATTCTAGCAATATGTTAATAATGGATACTGTAAGGAGGTTCAACAAATGAAAGGTTGATCAATTTTAAAAGAGACATCCTTGCACAACAGTAAAAAAACAGACAGAGCTCTTGTACTGATATAAGGCAAGAATTAAGGTAATTTTGACATCTGTCAGTTCTATAGGACCTCTTTTGCCATTTTTCTCCTAGACTGACTAAATAATTCATTTTGCAAATGTATATTATGCATAAATGAAAATTTTGAAAAAAAAAAAAAATATTTTTTGCAACTGCCCTAAAAGTTTGGTTGTTTTAGCTTAAGAAAGATTCAGAAAGGTTTAGCACAGGGGTCATCAAACTTTATCCGGGAGGACCGGTCTCCTGCAGAGTTTAGCTCCAACTTGCCTCAACTCACCTGCATGGAAGTTTCAAGTATACCTAGTAAGACCTTGATTAGCTGCTTCAGGTGTGTTTGATTAGGGTTGGAGCTAAACTCTGCAGGACACCGGCCCTCCAAGACCAACCTTAGGCTACGTCCACACGAAGACGGATTTCTCCGTATCGATCCTTTTTTTTGCCTCAAATTCCGTAAACACGGAATCGTTTCAGGAAATATCTGCGTCCACACGGAATCACTGAAAACGATGTAGTACACATGCCAGACCAATATGTGGCGCTGTAATTCTGCCAGAGAGATACACAAAAAAACAGAGAAGAAGACTTGGACCATGTGCGTAAACCTTGCGCGCTGAATATAAACTAACACACAAAGCAGAAGATTTTGCTTTAATAAAACTAATGAGCTCAGTGGGTTCTGCAGCACGAACACAGGCACGTAGTCTGACATTGTTGTTGTTGTTGTCGCTGTTATGTGACGTAGCGGTGTCTGATTAGGGGTGAGACGTGGGCTGATGACGTCATCGTTTCAGAAAATATACGGATTCGCCGTCCACGCGAAAACATGAAACCGGCGTTTTCAAATTTATCCACCCTGGGACCCGGTTTCAAAAATGATCGGTTTCACTCTTCGAAAACGCCGGTTTCGTGTGGACGAAACGCCTATACGGTAAAAAATGTATGCGTATACAGAGAAACCCGTCTTCGTGTGGACGGGGCCTTAGTAACCCCTGGTTTAGCAGGTCAAACAGATATACACAATGTCTAATGATGATTTATCACTGTTAAGTCTGTCTGTCTAAACTCAGCAACCTTCTTTTTATATCCTGAATAACTATATATCCAACCTTAAATGAACTTATAGCAAACTCATGCTTACAGATCTTGGATAATTTTATCTGTATTGTCACTGCAACAAAACTGGCAATAGTGTAAAAATTAGTGCATATCAAAACAGTGTGTATCTCATAGGCATTCATTTCGGTGCACATTAACAAAACATCATTGGAAAGTTTTGAGGGTTTTCAAATGTGGAGATCAGTCAACTGACTTTCTTCCGTATAGCTCAGCAGTGCCTTATTCAAATGACAGACACAGGATGATATATTAAACTGGATTAAAGCATTTGAGAAATCTGGCGCATTATACAGTACAAAGCCCATTCCCCTAGACTCAATGAAGAGTAATTTAAGTTCAATAATGGTTTTGTACCACACAGGAGGACACTTTCAATATAAGCTCTGCTTTTTATTGACTAGGGGATATTTCATTATGATAAGCATGGGAAATCAAATTTGTCATTCAGGAATTTTAATTGATTAATTTAAGCTGTATTCCTCTTCACTAGAAATAAATAGTATAGGAGTTGTAAGAAATTATATCTTAAATGGGTAGGCTTTGGGAATAATTGTGCATAATAAAATTGTCAGCTCACGATGAAGAATGTAAGATATTTCATCCTCCTTTATTTAAAATATCTTTAAATACATCACGTCCACATATTCTCTTGACTATGTTAATCATTTTATTAATGAGTTGAGAAAATAGCGTCAGCGTTGGTTCTGGCAGGTCATGTTAGTTAAGCTTGCATCAGTTGATTCTCAGCTGATCCACATCTACCTATAGGGATGCGACACCTATCACGGCACTCATATATGGTCCTTCAGTATTATCACCAGCTTCGTGTTTCTCAATATCTAATTAATGGCGAATTCGCCAGGCAAACATTCATAGTGACCCCTCACCGTCTCTACAAAAGGCGACATCGGTAAAAATGAGGATTAATCATATGTTTCCACTATGTACATTAGCCTAAAGGCCAAAGTATACTTCACTTTCCATGTTCCGATCCGTCTCGCGCACAGCTGCGTCTGCGCAGATTTAAAGTATATGGTAAAGTATACCGATGAGTGTGGACAGACGAGCTCGACATTCACCTCGCGCATGCGCTATTGTACGCTCACCGTCCACGCAGTTTAAAAGAATTTGCTTTTAGTCTTCTCCAATACTATACAGTAAAATGACTTGAAAATTAACACAGTAATAGTCAGGGTCACTCTGAATATATATCATTTAAAAGAATGAGCTAACCTATAAAGGAACACTTTTTATTAGTGTTGGAAAATGGGACACAGTGCAAGTGCACTGTCATTTCACCTTACTCTGTTTATGTGGTAAGTTAAATTTTATGTACTGTAACGTAACAGGCAACCGTAGGCAATCGTTGTTTGTTTTCCGTGCCTTTCTGAATACACACTGAATTCTCCATCCATCTCTGAAGGTCTTCAGGAAGCTAAGATAAATTCCTTTTTAATGCTCTTAGATTATTGGCAACATGCTTGCTAAGGCTATCTGTATTGCTTAGACTTTAGTTGTTTTCATTGAAGTGCTCGTGCTAAGCTTATGTGATCATACTGACAATATGCCTTACTTCTGGTTGTTGGGAGCGTGCTTGTTCCTAAGCTATCTGGTTGTTTTTGGGAGCATGCTTGTTCCTAGGCTATCTGGTTGTTATAGGGAACACGCTTGTTCCTAAGCGGTCTGGTTTTTATTGGGAACATGCTTGTTCCTAAGCGGTCTGGTTGTTATTGGGAGCATGCTTGTTCCTAAGCTATCTGGTTTTACTGGCAGCATGCTTGTTCCTAAGCTATCTGGTTTTATTGGCAGCATGCTTGTTCCTAAGCTGTTTGGTTGTTATTGGGAGCATGCTTGCTCTAAGGCTCTCTGGTTATAAGCGAGAATGTTATGTTGCTTAAGCTTTTCAGGTATTGGCAGCAGACTCATTAGGTCATCTGGTTAAGGGCAACATGCTTATGGCTATGGCGTTTGCGGGTTTTGGCAACATTTTTGTCATTTAAGGGTTACATGCTTGTTGCTTAAGGCTTGAGATTTTCGCTGTAATTTTGTGTTGGGGGGTATGCCACATGGTTTTGTTTTGGGGGGTTATTGCTGCTCTTGCCCAGAACAGAACCATACCACCAATCCAACCTGTATGCTAGTTGTTAGTCATCTTTGACGATAGTGGAGGTTCATTGTTAGTTCATGTTATTTAAACAGTTTTTTATGGATATTTTGATATATTTATTCTAAAACATAACAAGGATACTGGATTATTTTTAGCAAATGGCATTTATAGTCCGTATTTCAAATTCTTCAATGTCTTGTACCTATGACGGTGTTAAACATGGTGTCACGTGGATGGGAATATGCATGGAAATGATATGCAGATGAGGTTATGCATAGTAAAACTAGGCTTTGTAAGCTCCATATATTCGGGGAGAAGTCGGGCTGGAGATGCACGTACGCACAATGACTGGGATTTATAAAGGGATTCTTGCACAGGTTCCGGCGTACGCATGGTTTTATAAATCTGAAATATTTTGTGCGTACGCAAAATCTAGCTTTTGTTCCTACGTACACTTTTAGCCTGAAATCTACGGAGAGTTTTATTATTTTTTTCTCCTTAGCCCAGGTAAGATGATTCTGACGTTGTCTCTGGTTCAGAAGTGGCTTAGTAGCCCTTTTCCTGAAGACGTCTGAGCGTGGTGACTCTTGATGCACTGACTCCAGCTTCAGTCCACTCCTTGTGAAGCTCTCCCAAGTGTTTTAATCAGCTTTTCTTGCGGCCATCCCTATTGCTTGTGCACCTTTTCCTACCCAATTTGTTCCTTCCAGTCAACTTTTCATTTAATATGCTTTGATACAGCACTCTGTAAACAGCCACCCCTTTCAGTAATGACCCTCTGTGACTTTCCCTCTTTGTGGAGGGTGTCATTGATTGTCTTCTGGATCATTGCCAAGTCAGCAGTCTTCCCCATTATTGTGGTTTCAAAGAACAAGCGATGCCTAGAATGTATACTGTAGGGATGGTCATTTAATGAAACTCAAATTAACTACCAATGAACAACGCATCTGTTCAGCATTACTCAATCTTTGTTCAAGTTAACTTATTTATATACTAATGCATTAGTTAATGAATTAGTTAACATGAACTAACAATGAACCTCCACTGTTCAGGATTACTAAATGTTTTGTTAATATTAACTTATACATTTACTAATGCATCTCTATACAACAGATTAATTAGTTAACGTTGTGATTAATGCATTAGTTAACATGAACTAAATATTGACAACGCATCTGTTCACCATTACTTAATCTTTGCTCGGGTTAACTTATTCATATATTAATGTGTTAATTAATGCATTAGATAACATGAACTAACAATGAACTATGCCTGTAAATAGCTTTATTTAATAAGCTTTATTTAATTATACTACATATATACACAAGTTTATGTAGCAGCTAACACACACAATGGATAAAACCAATTTGGAAACCATTTAAACGTCAACGGACAATGTTTCTCATGTTTGTAGACTGTTTTTTAATGGTAAGTCATGTTAATAAAGTATTTACTAAGGGAATGTGTGAACCTTGTTGTCACAAATCTGGTTCGTGGCCTTACGTCTGGCTGCCACAAGAGGTCGTCTCTCCATCTTATTGACTCTCACGCCACACATCACACTGCACTGCATTTCCCATCATCCATTGCACTGATGAAACACACACAGCTGATTGCACTGATTAACATACTGTATCCGATTCCTGACCTTAAGTATCCGATTCTGGAATCGGAATCGATTTTCGATTCCCATCCCTACTCACTGGCCAGTTTATTAGGTGCACCTTGCTAGTACCGGGTTGGACCCCCTTTAGCCTTCAGAAGTGCCTTAATTCTTCGTGGCATAGATTCAACAAGATGTTGGAAACTTTCCTCAGAGATTTTGGTCCATATTGACATGATAGCATCACGCAGTTGCTGCAGATTTGTCGGCTGCACATCCATGATGTGAATCTTCCATTCCACCACATCCCAAAGGTGCTCTATTGGATTGAGATCTGGGCCCGTATTCTTAAAGATTCTAAGAATCCTTTTAGAGAGCTCCTAATTTAGCTTAAAAATTTCTAACTAGGAGTCTTAGCTTAAAAGTGATTCAGGACCAACCTGAGAGCAATCTGAGAGCAACAGGAAAAAACTTTTATCTTAGTGAGGAGGCGGGGCTGACCCCGTTGCTATCTTTTGAAGACTGTGATTGGTTGGTTGTCCATGAAGGAAATAAAAGAGTGCTTTTAAGAGTAGGGTTTATTTTTAAGCCTTCACTTTGAAATTACAGGCGTAATTTTCCTGTTTTCCCGTACACTCTCTCTCTCTCTCACACACACACACACACACACACACACACACACACACACACACACACACACACACACATATTATATGTATATATATAATTCTTTATTTTTTATTTACCATGTTGTTAACGTATTTTATAGGAAATGAACAGTGACACAATAAGGTTCTGAAAATGCTGTCAGGTACAGACCCAAATCATCGCTGCTGCATAGTTGCATTTTTCCAGTTGCTAAATATGTATATGTAGTGATTACGTCCATTTCTGGCGCTATGGCATTTCTGCACGGTGTCTGAGATGTTGAGTGTCTCAAATAAGATCGGTCACAAACATGATCCCTGCACGATCTAATGTGTAGCATCTTATTAACTCACTGTCATGCATTGTGTGCAACACATTTCTTCTCCCTCTTCATGTTTCGTCCATTTTTTCCACTGCTAAAGAAACTCTTAAGCCCCTTAAAATTCCTTGTCCGTACTCCTAACAATTTTGGACCTTAAGACCTCTTTTAAGGGTTAAGATGCTTTCTGAATTACTTTTTTTCTTTACTAGGATATTTTCTTTAATTTTAAGAGGAAACACCCACATTTCTAAGAATTTTATTCGAATTTTGTTACTAGGAGCAACTCTTAGCACTAAGATTTTTCATGAATACGGGCCCTGGTGACTGTGGAGGCCATTTGAGTAAAGTGAACTCATTGTCATGTTGAAGAAACCAGTCTGAGATGATTTGAGATGTGTGACATGGTGCATTATCCTGCTGGAAGTAGCCATCAGAAGATGGGTACACTGTAGTCATAAAGGGATGGACATGGTCAGCAACAATACTCAGGTAGGCTGTGGCGTTTAAACGATGTTCACTTGGTACTAAGGGGCCCAAAGTGTGCCAAGAAAATATCCCCCACACCATTACACCACCACCAGCCTAAACTGTTGAGACAAGGTAGGATGGATCCATGCTTTCATGTTCTTTACGCCAAATTCCTTTATACCATCTGAATGTCGCAGCAGAAATCGAGACTCAGCAGACCAGGCAATGTTTTTCCAATCTTTTATTGTCCAATTTTGGTGAGCCTGTACGAATTTTAGCCTCTGTTTCCTGTTCTTAGCTGACAGGAGCGGCACCCGGTGTTGTCTTCTGCTGCTGTAGCCCATCTGCTTCAGGGTTTTGACATGTTGTGCGTTCAGAGATGGTATTCTGCATACCTTGGTTGTAACGAGTGGTTATTTGAGTTACTGTTGCCTTTCTATCATCTCTAACCAGTCTGCCCATTCTCCTCTGACCTCTGACATCAAGGCATTTTCTTCCACACAACTGCCGCTCACTAGATATTTTCTCTTTTTCAGACCATTCTCTGTAAACCCTAGAGATGGTTTTGTGTGAAAATCCCAGTGTAGATCAGCAGTTTTTGAAATACTCAGACCAGTCCGTCTGGCACCAACAACTATTCCAGCATTTCTTCTCCATTCTGATGCTCTGTTTGAACTTCAGCATGTCGTCTTCACCACATCTAGATGTCTAAATGCATTGATTGGCTGATTAGCAATTTGTGTTTCCAATCAATTGAACAGGTGTACCTAATAAAGTTGCTGGTGAGTGTGTGTGTGTGTGTGTTTATATATTTATATATATATATTAGGGCCGGGACTCGATTAAAAAAATTAATCTAATTAATTAGAGGCTTTGTAATTAATTAATCGAAATTAATCGCATTTTAATCGCATATAAATATTTGACCTGAGAACAGTGAGAAGTAAGTTTTTTTTATATGGATTTTTAAATTTCCCATCCACAGGGCCAACCAAAGCGGTCTCATCAGCTTCTTTGTCCATGTTCACTGTGGTTTGTTTTTGGCTGTTTCTCAATATGCGTTCTTCAGCGATCTTGCATCCTTGTGTTCTCGTTCTACGTCATCATTAACCGTCAAAGTTCAGTTCCGATTCTCAAGAACGCAAGTACAGAGGATGCATGAAAGCAGTTTCAAGAATATGTTCTTGAAACTGAGGATGCATCGAGTGCAGACTTGAGAGAATCAGCCTTTAGAAATCCCAGAAAACGCTGTGGGTGGCCGGTGTACGGAAGCCTGTAAGCTTTAAAGTCGCTCTCACAAATACTTAACGGCTCTTCAAGTTGAAAGTAAATATTTATCGTTTTGTTTTAGTTAATTTTAATAAAAGTTATAAGACCCGGAGAAAGTCTGCATTTTTATTGGCATATTAAAATGAATCTTAACAGTAAAACATATAACGCTCTAAAATAAAACAATACAATTATATGAAAGTAATATCTATAATAGTATGAAATGTTTTAATAAGTTATGACATTTTGTAATATTTATTGTTCATTGGTCGCTGCTTATGCTGAGACTATGCGTCAGTTAAGCAAGAACGCAGTACATCTCAGTTCTCATAAGTGTGCGTTCTGTGTTCTCGCGTCCTTCCGAGTTCGTTCTTCCAAGGCATAGATATATATACTGACTAGATGTCGCCTTGGGCCTCTAAGCATACGTCAACATCGCCGCCATCTTGGGTCGGGGATCTGAAGGAAGCGCCAAAGTTTCTCGGCATTCAGATCAAGCCGGACTTTTGTGCTGTAGTAGATATTTTCATGAACTGGATGTTTTCAAAGAATGGTTAACCTGTTTTATACTGTAGCCTAATCATTTAATAAGCTGTTGTAAATACTGGAAGATGTTTTCACACTACGTACGCACGTTATGTTTGTTTTTGTGTTATATAACCATTTTACGCTGGGTCATTGTATTGCAGCTTGCTGATGTACAAAATAAACCAGTACAATTCAAATGTTTTAATTAACATGATTTTTTAAGTATGGATATCACACCATTGTAGCCATTTTGTGTGCAGTAGACTAGGCTAAGGTAAGTAATAGTTAATTTTAAGTTCACTGAAGTGGAAGAATAATAAACTTACACCTAGTTTTGAAGTAGATTAATATCAAAAGCTTCAATTTTCTCTGGACTCGATCATAAATACATGTCTGTCAGTTGTAACAAACCAAAAAACTAAGAAAAATCATTTGAGATTTGGACGATTTATGATGATTTAATTTCTGCCTAGATGCAGATGTTAGGTTCCCCATCCTAACATTCTGAGGTCTGTTGGTCAGGAAGTCCATAATTGTTTTTTTCCCGCTTTGTTTGTTTAACTCGTGCCTTTATTAATTTAAATTTTGCTCTATTATTTATTTATATTTTATATATACTTTATATTATTCATGTTTTTTTCATATCACGATCAGCATCCTTGTAATTGTTTTGTGCATTGTAGAACAAATTAATTAGTTATGTAGGTGTGTCTAAGTATTGTATTGTATATGATATATCACATATTTATGATAGAACATAGATGAATTATTTTACTTATATCATATAAGTAAAATAATTAATCTATGTTCTATCATAAATATATGTCTGACATTTATAATAAACCAAACGGCTTGAAAATCGGTTGAAAATTAAGCAAATTAAGGTGATTTTAATCGTTGATAGTTCTCTGCCAATGTTAACTAATGCAGAGTAGACGCGGCTTCCCCCGACCCAAGATGGCGGCCGCGCTGACGCATCGTTCCTATGGACAGCAGCGTCAGAGGTGACATCTAGTCAGTATATATATCTATGCTTCCAAGGAAGCTTGGCAAGACCGGTCTCCACGAGAACGCAAGTCCGTTCTTTCCGTTCTTGGAATTCTGAACGCTAGTTGGTGCTCCAGTATAATCGGTCCGCCGAAACTCATCCAGTGAGAAACGTTCCGCGGTGCAAAAATAAGTGCGATTAAAATGCGTTAAAAAAATTTAACGCGTTATTTTTGTGTAATTAATTAATCTAAATTAACGCGTTAAAGTCCCGGCCCTAATATATATATATATATATATATTTATATATGGGTGATTCTTAGACTATGGACACGTTTATGTTCTTTGGTCATATTTTTAAAAATACATATCATTTTGGACAAATTCCTCTTTCTTCATCAAACTAACAAACTAACAATAAAACCACCTTAAACCTTTTTACTACCATTTTATTATGATTTTTTCATACTTTTCAACCTCCTTTTAGGTGTCAAAATCACTGTTTTCTCCTTTTCGCACACCCTGACTTTTAAACGTCAACAATGAAAATACAGTTTAAAAATATGACATCTGGTAACTATTAATGTACCTGAATTAAGCACTAGTAAAATAATTAAAATACATTATAGTACTTAATGTGAGACCACTATCAATATTACTTTTTATACAAAATATAGCTGTCGCACAGTATTGGTGTCATTACCACCACAACACTGTAATGTCCCTTTAAAAGGTTTGTGTGAAAGATTGTTTAGGTGGTTTCTATGAAAATGTTTAGTGACATCAGAGCACATGTTGGACATGGAGGGAATTAGAATTTTCATCAACAACAAATGAAGAAAAATCAGTGTAAATATTGCTTAATAAGTTGATACATTTATTCTAGGTCATTTCCAAACATGCTGTACCTTCAAGGGTCTTTTTAAAAAGCTAAAGATTTTAAGTTAAATAAGAGTGTTTTGCATACATGGAATGCTAAGTATTAATTCAAAGCTAATCAGTGAAACTATCTTCCATTTTTTCACAAAAAAACTACAGAAATGTCATTTCCACCACACTGCCCTCTGTAGTGGAAATTACATTTATGGTTACAAAGTACAAATTATATGTTTAATGACTTTGTGAATTGAGTTTAATGAGCGTGATGAGTTTAGGACTTTTTCTAATACATATCTCTACTGTTTCTCTACATTCACATTAATTCATTGCCATTTCCACAACACCCTGTCATTTCCATCACCACACACATTTTTAAAAAAATATTTAAAAATTTCTCATCACACATTAAGAATGTATCCACAATTTATGAGATCATGCTCTACTTTATATAACTAATTCTAGTTAAGTTATATTTATTTTCTAATAAGCTTTTACCCAAACCAATATTACATTTCAGAGTGTGACAGGTGTACAGTTCAGCATTTGGTCCGTACATTTATCTCATTGACAAATGTATAATTATTGTACAATGTGGAAAAACTGGTAAAACTAGTTACAAAAATGATCTTTGACAATTCTTGAGTGGCATAAGTTATTCTATTTTTAAATAACAGCTGTATATTGAGATGTGGTGTAAATTACATATGTGAATTGCAGGTCGGAAAAAAATGCTAAATATTAACAATTTTTCTTGTAATTCATGTAAGTTTGTATATATATATATATATATATATATATATATATATATATATATATATATAGTTTAATGTGTATTACATTAGGCGGAAATTGATGGTTATAGGCCTACTGTAATGTATGATCACGATGCCTTCAGCTCAAAACACAATTTACAAACATCAGCATGGACTCCCATCACGGAATGAATGAAGCAAAATTCCATTATTAACAGACTTATGTATGACATACACCGTGTCTAGACCGGAGGCGAGCAGTGAGACACGTCGCCACAAAAGACAGCAGAACCTATTTATTATAATCAATACTGTCTACACTCTATGCGAAATTCCCAACAGCAAACGGATTCCCCATTATTCCTTACATAGTCCAAGTTCTTCGCGACAGGCACTTTGTCGCTTCAAGCAGTCACATCCATATACACAATGTTGCGCCGTGCCTCATCCAGTGTAGGAAGTATCACAGATTTATCATTGGGCTCTACTGTCTTTTTTGCTTTCGCTTGAGTCCTGTGTTGACACGGTGGCATGTTAATCACTTTCAAGTCAAGCCAAGTCACCTTTATTTATATAGCGCTTTTAACAATGTAAATTGTGTCAAAGGAATTGCACAATATCAAAAAAGGAAAATAGTGTGTCAATAATGTAAAATATTTAAATGTTCAGTTTAAATAGTGCCTTTGCAATCAGGTCGACGACCTGATTTTCACACCAAATATACTTTAAAATAAACACCAGAGACTGCTTAGACAAATTTTTCACATGCTGACAATTCTAACCTAACATATAAGTATAGTATATAAACCATAAATGTTTTAGAATCACTTAGGCTACCTCTGGGCGATTGTCACAAAACTACTAATTGCCCAAAATGCTTCGTTTGACTTTTCGGAGATCATCTACTCTTCCCTGTGGATTAGCTCTGACCTACTTTCTGTACAATCTGAATTTCTGCATATTGAATTTTAGAATATTGAATTTGATGTTCCGAATTTCATCTTCATCTTGAAAAAAAAACTGGATATTTGCGGTCTAAGATTTCAGAACAAAAAAAAAAGTTTTTTTTTGCAGTGTGTGGACAAATTCAGCTACCTATCGGACTAAAACTTTCTTCTTTTTGTTCTACGCACCTGGGAACCTTTATTTTGTTAGTTTTGAGCATGCACAATTCCTACTTGATAGAACCAAAAAAATAAACGCTGTTTGAAAATGTTTATAAAACTCTGCCATAACAATATATAGTTGTTAAATGTTTCATATTCAAGATAAAAAAATGAATCAAATTCTGAATAAAATCCAGAACTGTTAAATGTCACATAATATTCAGTTTTGTTAAATGGCACTTGTCAATAATTCAAATTTACACAATACAAATTAATTTAGTTTTGTCATATTATAAGCTCCATAATGGCTTAGCAACATATGCAAAACTTCAACTGAGAGTCTCTCATGTTGTTCTTGAGTGAAATATTATTATAGACCCATGCAGAATGTTGGAGTATTTCATTTCAGCAAGGAGACTGCCTATGTATGTTTTGAAACAACTTAAAGAGAGCTAAACGTATGCATTAAATGTTAATGCAAGTAATAAGCATGTTATTTTGCACTGCAACAAAAAAGTACTTTTTTTTTCTCCCTCGCTGCCTGTTAACTGTTAAAGCTGTTATTCTTGTTATATCTTGCTATCTAGATGAAGACCCTGACACAGGCCTTAGTTTGTTGACTGCTCAAGGGCTTCTGGCATCTGATTTGAATAGATATTTATGAAGTGAATAAAGGCAGCATCAGCATTAATGTCTGCTGCTTTTTAAGTAGATCTATGCTTATCCTCAGGGAAGAGCTATCATCACTGGTAAGAGCATGTTTTTCGTCATTAGAGGACCATTTAAGTGATCTGTTTCCCTTTCGGCTGCTATCAATGAACAAGCAAAATGGCTGCTAGCCCAAAAATACTAGATGCACATTCATTCCTGTGCATCTGGTCTTTCCCTTTTTTCGTGGGTACGCAGAAGTTAACGAAACCTAAAAAAAACAATTTTTGGGAACACCTAAATTTAAAGGTGGGGTTTGTGTTAGGTTAGTCTAATCATTTTAAATAGCGTCATATAAAACATATCAATGTATATGCTATGTCCTCGTTTTGAAAATAAAGTTAACTGTCTTGCTTGTACATTTCCTGTCAATATTAGACAAAAGTCAAACAAACCTGGACAACATTGCATCTATAGGAGGATAAACACAGAGCTGAATTTTGACCAAAAACTATTTTCCAGAGTCAATGCATTTTATTAGCTTTACATTATTTGAAGATAAATATGACTGTCAAATGAAGGATGTGGACAGAAAGGGTAAAAAAAGCCATCAAACAACATACACCCAATGATATGCCCAAACTATATGCCTTGAGCAGCCTTACTGCTGAGGGAGAAAAGCTATTCCCGAGTCTGCTGGTGTGACAACAGAGACTTCCAGGTCTCTCATATCAGACAGGAGTAAACAGAAGTGATACTTCTTGCTCTATGAAGGCAATGTTTGTTCTTGCTGTCCTTTATGAAGGGTAGCTGGAAACCAGTGATTTATTAGGCTGTTTTCATAGCAGGGCCTTCTGATTGGATGTGGACATAAGAGGTGGAGTAATACATATTTTGTTTGTCTCATCATAGAGATTCAAATCAAGTGCACAGAGTAGAGGTAAATCTTTAATGAACATTTTACCTGAAATTAAAGTGTTGGTTTGAAGTTTGTGGGATGGTCTGGGTTTTGAAACCGCCAGCTTCCTGTGCCACCTGGAAAGGGCACACCATGAAGCCGGGAGGAAAATATTGAGTCTGTCAGAAAAGAGCCAGTGCTGAAGCATTATTCCAAAAGGTCTGTGAGATAAAAGCCATTGTGGAGAAACTAAGACAGCCAGCAAACAGATCTTTGTGCTGAAAAATAATAGTTCTCTGTGTGTGTGTGTTCGTATCATCTATCATCTATCTATCGGGCAGTTATTTTAAATATTGCAGCTACAACTGTCACTTCCATTAAACCATTACTCCATGTGGATCTTACAGATTCAAAGGTCCATGCTTGTTCTTTAGTTAAAGGTTTTATATGGGGTTTGGGTTCGGGAGCTGCCATGACCATGACAAAAGCTTAATTTTGTGGGCAGTTAACAATTTTTCTGCTGATTTTGATGTGTGCTTTGGTTAATTATCCTGCTACGATAGGAGGACCCAACTATGGCCTGGTTTAAGCTTCCTTCCTGGCTCATTCAGGTGTTAGTTTACAGTAATTTACAGTAGTTTACAGTACAGCTGTAACAACACATTTGTTGTTTATGATATGTATCAAGTTGTTCAAAGCCTTTGGAAGACAATTAGCCCCATAGCATTAAAGATCAACCACCATACTTAACTTTAAGGAAGTAGTAGTTTTCTATGGCTATCTTTCTGTCTATGCCAAACTCACCTCTAAGGTTATTTCCAAAAAGCCCTGTTTTTGTCTCATCTGACCCTAAAACCTAGTACAAAAGTACAGTAACATCTGGTGCATGAGTTTGTAAGTGCATGAGTTTGTTGTGCCATGACACCAATGTCCTTCTTTGCGGCAAACTTTCCAAGTAAGTTGCGGTTATGTATTAGGTAAAGTCTAATCAGACTTTTAGAGACTTTCTGACCACAAGACCCAACTAGCTTCCGTAATTCTACAACTGTGATCCTTACAGTTTGTTTTATGAGTCAAATAATCCTCCTCACAATCTGTGGGGCAAATATAGACATATGTCCTCTTCCAGGTAGGTTGTTAACACCTCCAGGTTTTTAATGAGTATTTTAACCATCCAACTGTTTTCCTATCACCGTTTCCTGATTTGTCCAGCTCAAAAAATAAAAAATAAAAATAAAAAAATCACTATAGGTGTTTCCCATAGTTGTGGAAGACTATAGAAATTTGGCCTGTATTTACCAGTGGGAAGACATGGCTTACCACTTATTCTTAAGTGTTCCTCATCATTGAGGTGAACTTAAAAACATAAAATATGGAACGGGACATTCTTCAGTTAAGATTTTACTCATTAGATTGGGTTGATTTTGGCATACATATTTTGAAGATATAAAGTATAGATTGATAAGATATAAAGTATAGATTTTTGTATAATTTTGTATAATTTCAAAATTTTTCATTGAAAGACTAACAGTGCATCAGAAATTGTATACTGTTGTGTGTGAAATTGTGACTTACCAGCATCACTGGTTGCATCACTTCACTGGGATAAGAACGTGTCCATCAAATGTGTAGTAATAGGTCATCTGGGTACTTTTCGCTTACCATTTTTTTTAATACTATGAATTCTGACATTCTACTCTTTTTGCATACTTTTTATTTTTTGCCTGCTGCAGTATATAGTAGGTAAGTAATTGATTTGGGACACTGGGTAAGAGTAAGAGAGAGACTAACAATCAGTCTTGCTAATATTTACCAAGGGTGTAAACATTCGTGGAGCCCACTTTATATATAACTTTAATATGCACATCCATATGTATATAAATATCCGATATAATTGGAACAAGTTCACTTTTACTTATCACCTTCTATCCATTCATGGCCAGTCCAACATGAGGCAAACACACAGACACGCATTCACAATCTCGCTCATTCCTACAGACAGTTTGGAGCAACCAGAGGAAACCCTCACCAGCATGGGGAGAACACGCAAACTCCACACAGAAAGGACTGCCTGGGAGCTGCCTGCTGCCCGCCACCCTATAACCATCAATTTTTATAATTTACATATTTACATTTTTAAATGTTTTTCAGTGGTGTTAAGTTTATTATTAAATAACCAACACCTACTATAAGTGAATACAGTGGGCACAGGGTATTTCTAATGTGCAGGGTTTTTTTTTTCTTCTCTAATGTGAGCTCTGTGTCTGAGATGGAGTAGGTTAATCTTGTAGAGGTACTGCATATCTTGAGGCTTTCTTGAAAAATCTAAGATGACAGTATCAAATTATGCAAGACCTGAAAAAGAAAGAAGGGGAAAAAACAGACAGAGTACACGATGTCCATCAGTACTGTTGCTAAGCAGCAGTCAGTCAACCATGGCTGGGCTGACTAGTCTAGCTCTTCCTGCATATTATGATGGTACTAAAACAGGGAGGTTGTAAGTCTCAGAATTAAATCTGGCCATAGATCATTTCTATGCTGTTGCTTTAGAGGACAAGGCAAATTAAATGATAAAAGTCATACTGAGAAAGTGTGAATCAATGCATTCGTATTACATATACATGAAAACTCAGAAACTATTGCTTACTCTACACTGTAAATGTACACTACTTCAGGTGTGCTTCATTTCTTTGTCTTTTTACAAAGTTGGGTTACACCAACAAAAGTAATTTCAAGGCTCAGATCAGGTAGAAATAAGATATAACAGGATACACAAAAGGGGGAAATGTAAAGACAGCTCATTTTTTTGTGCAATTACGGTTAATAAAGAATGCACAAAAGAGAAAAAAAAAAGTTGCTCTATATTGCAAGTTTTCTGAAGCCATATGACACATTGTGTGACAAAACAGACCATTATTCTTTGGCCGTATTCTTTCAATGGTTTGGTTGATATTGTTTACTAAACAAGGACTGAATGATGTGTTCACAAAGCTTGTAACTGCATGTAAAAAAAAGAATGAGTCTTCGGAATTACCTTTTAGGTGTGTTGCATTGAAGGAAAAAAGTAATATGAGTTTGAACTAAAGATATGAAGAGTTTAAAAAAAAAAAAGTTTACTGATCACCTCTTAATGACCTTATAAAAGCTTTATTCAAATAGTGCTGTTAAATTCAAGTAGTGCAGATGTATATATTAACATTTTAAAGTACAATTATTATACATATATTCATGAGCAACTTATGTGTATAGTCATAACATGTCTATACATGTACAGATTGTGTATAGACAAGTCAAAATACTGCATACTTACAGCAGTATGTCACATTATATGTATTGCATGTCCAACACTGCATATTTCATGTCTTGAAATGCATATTATTGACTAGTTTATCAACATATGATTTGTGCAAATAGCAATGTATTGCTTGATAAACCAGATAAATCATTACTGCATAGTTGACATTAATGACAGTTTTTTAAAAAGCCAAATTTCAGAAGCAGTAATTATTTAAATATTTGAAACTATAATGCAGCATGACACAGCATCTACTACACAACAGCACAACTGCAGAGACTTCTGCTCACTCAAGCTAGACATCTAGGCATCTCTGAATTTACATTTGATTATACACAGATATAATTTTAGATTGTAAAATGATGTGACTGTAACAGTTAGTTGGTTTACCATATTGAACAGAATGCATTTAGGTGTGGTGTTCACCAGTTAGTAGGCAAATCCAGCATGATTAAGGCACTCCAGACACCAGAGTAATTCTGTATGTGGATGGATCTGTTGATTTGCATGCGCTAATTTATCAGTTATAATTTTGTACGTTGTCAAATCCCTGCAGTGATGGCATCTCCGTGATAGAGATAATTCAAATACAGTCATTGAGCATTAGAAATAACACCGACACTTCCAGCAGCTTACATTGTCTTCACATAGTGCCATTCCTGCTCTCTTTTTGCTATCACTGATGATCTATCAAATGTGAATCAGTACTTCCATCGATAAAGAGACTCATGCATTTTTCAGCATTCAAATACCTTCAAGCTCCAGGGACGGATGTGGCTCGCCTATCAGCTCCACAACAACAAAGACACAATTCATAAATATTAGAGGAAGACTGAGCCAAGAGTTTCTTTTCTTCCCTCCCACTGCCTCTCGTTCCAGCTGAATCCACCTTGTTAGCGTGCTGTTCCTACAGAGCTTCAGCCACAATGAGATGACATCGAATTTACCCCTGAGATTTCAGTCTTGTTAATCTATTGCTCTGTCGGCAATGGTGAAATGAAGAAGAAACTACAGGAAAAGGCAAAATAAAGGGAATATTTGTATGTGAATGTGTTTGTCATGTGTTTAGAAACTCAAAGACAAATAAACATATCTACAGTGCGATAAGCTCTTTAGAGTAAGCAAGCAGACAGTGTTGAGTGCTGAGAGAAAGAGACAGGTTGCAGGAGATGCATACATTACAGCGCAGTGTTTTTTAACGAGTGGTTCGCAACTGAAAAATGGGTTGAAGACCTCTTCTGATAGTTGCGTGGAAAGCAAAGGGAAAATTACTATACTAAATTCAAATTAAATGCTACAACGTAAAATTATTTTTTTCAAAGTTATGAATAAAATGAAGATTACAGGAATGTGCTTTACAAGAAAATACTTATCAGTATTTCCAATTAATTTATTTCAGTCAACTTCACACTTAATTCAGTGTGTTACTTGTCATGCCTTGCAAGATTGAATGAATGAATGAATGAATGAATGAATGAATGATGCATTTATATAGCGCTTTATTGTGTATTGCTGTACACCCAAAGTGCTTTACAATCATGTGTGCGGTCTCTCCTCAACCACCACCAGTGTGCAGCATCCACCTGGATGATGCGATGGCAGCCACAGTACAATGATGCCAGTGCACTAAGCATACACCAGCTACAGGTGGAGAGGAGAGAGAGTGACAGAGCCAATCAAGTGGACGGGGATTATTATTAGGAGACCATGACTGACAAAGGCCAGTGGAGGGAATTTGGCCAGAACACCGAGAAGTGCCATGGGGTTTTTCATGATGACAGAAGCCTGTGTTATACTTTCCACGTGTGTGTGTCCACTAGAGTTCACTAAGGTCCGTGTGACGTAAAAATAGTAATCGGAGGGTGTACGCCAGACATCCACGTGCCTCACATTTTTGGTGACCGCGCAAGGCTACAAAGCACCAACTGCCCATGCGCAGTCTGTGAAGAAGTCCGTCGATACCCGCACCTCTACAATCCGTCAATAAAACAATATAAAGACAGGCAGATGTGCAATAATTTGTGGAGGGAAATTGCCTGTAGTTTGGGCAATTGTTTATTTACTGTTTAAATGTTTGTTTACTGTTCAAGACAATCTACTGCGCATGTGTGGAATACGTCTGTTGAGTGGACCACCAGTGTACACTTTCGGTAGTATAAATACAAGCAGTCCGCGTCTATGCACGCAGCCGAACTGTGCACACAGAAAGTAAAACAGAGGCTAGAAGTTTAATGTCGCATCCGAAAGACGGTTCTTTTTGACAGTATAGTGTCCCCGTCACTATACTGGGGCATTAAGATCCACACAGACCACAGGTTGAGCGCCCCCTGCTGACCTCACTAATTCCTTTTACAGCAGCAACCTAGTTTTCCTAGGAGGTCTCCCATCCAGATACTAACCAGGCTCAACCCTGCTTAGCTTCAGTGGGCAACCAGTCTTGGGCTTCAGGGTGATATGGCTGCATTCAGTGTTGTGCATTTAACTATTAGTTGCTGAAAGCATGAAAATCTCTCATGGTTCTTGAGAAGGGGAACGAGACAGGTGCACCTCGGTTACAGACAATTTTCCCCACAGCCACAACCCAAGCTTCAAATCCTATACAAGGAAAGTCTTGTTTTTTTTCTCAAGGCGGTGGTGTCTGGCCCGAGGACAGAGCTCAAAGGTCTGGTTATGTCAGCCCTATTTACGCTAGACACCACCTAGCATATTCCCTAGCAAATCTTGTCCAGGGAAAGCATTTTAGCTCCCTTAGCCAGTCTCTACTTCTAGGGGGAGCAAGATCTTCTAAACTCTAGGACACCCCCAGGAGAGCTACAGCCTTTCTACCTCAATAGAACAACACTCCAGAATCTGAAGAATCCAGCACTTTCAAAGGTGCATGACAACGAAAAGGGATGCAAACTTTGAGGTAAAAGCCACTTCTCGTTGGGTTCTAGGAGATGGGTAAAATCCCTGGGAAGCTGAGGGACCTTTGAGACCCTCGACAATGGAGGAAGGAATCTGTTTTACCTTAAAAGGACATGTACAGGATCTTATGTCCAGCACTCCCAAAGGTGCCATGAAACAAGACGGTCTAGTCGGGTTCTTAGAGATCAGTCAAAAGCTCTCACGCAGAGCAGAGGACTATACTCAATGCATGGGGCTCGCTTACCAAGGGTGCTAGCTACTAAGTGCTAGCTACAACCACACAAAACTGCTGTCCTCATAAAAGAGCTATAAGGGAGTTATTCTGCTTAGAGAACACCAATTTCCTGGGGGAGGCAGCATCAACCTTGTGTGCTCATTTAGTCTGATAGATTTATGGCACCTGTTAGAGTAGTAATAGAAATGAGGAGGAACACTGTTCCTAGCAAACATCCTCAACTTTTGTATTGTACACTACCAGAGTATGCTGCACAGCTTACTCACAAGTCCCATGCTGACACAACATTTTTTACAACCCTTATTATCAGACTGCTTTCTTTCTTTGGAGGAAGTAGTGTAAGATAGAACACTCACATTCTGTACACTGTAAGACATTTCAAGGGGTTTTTACAGTGACTTACTGGTGACACTATTGATTACTGATTATTGTAAATTACTGTAAAAAAAAATCAATTAATCAGTATACTACTGTAATTCATTCATTTTGATATAGATTTCATAATCAAATCATAATTAGATTTTATAATTTAAAATCAGAAACATAATGAGGGAAAAAAATGCATAGCCATCTGCAAAACCCAAGTGCTGCTCCAAACCATGGCCACCACCTTTACCTTGCTTTCTGGTTTTCTTCTCTCGTAAGGTGCATAGATACACAGCCCAGATGTTCTCCAGAACTCTTCCACTCTCGCAGGTTCATCCTTGGGCGATACAACGCGACAAAAGACAATACAAAACCCTTTATAATCCGTGATACTATCTACAGTGGATGCGGACAGTAAACTGATGCCCCGGTATATTTCTGACATGCAGTAGTACTCCAAGCGCTCGCACTGTTTCTGACATGAAAAGCAAGAGTATTTGCCAATCTCTAAAGCGATGTAACGCGTCCAATTTAGTCAGTACCAAGCTGTTGCGGTGTTGTAGACACGGTGTAGGGCAAATCTTGTCAATCCAAATCTAAGTAATGTGGAAAATTAAACAATCTCAATGAGGAATGGCGCCTAAGAGGCTGTTACGACAAATACAGTAGTATAAAGCAAATAAAAAAAAAATACAGTAAGTCTCTGTATGTGGGGTTTGACGTCACAGAAAATTCCCATGATGCAAAGGGTATTACAGTTACTTATTATAAAGGGAATGTGCAGTATTACACCGTGTCCTAACTACACGTGACGCGACAAGATTCCAGCGACAAGCAATTTGTGTGTCCACACGAGATGCGTAGCAACACCGCAACGCAACAGAACCAATCAAATATCACAGCAAATCAAAAGCATGTGTGGGTGGGCTCTCTCTGGAAGCGCACTGCTCTCACAACGAAATGGATACGTTTATAATTTAATTCATAAATATTAAACCTTTTTATCATTACATGTACATACTGAGTGACTGATAACATCTTTGTCATGGAATACACTCGTTAGTTCGCAGTGAGTTCACAGTTTTAACATATTTGCTGTAATTAATTTTCAAGATCTGATGTAAACTATCTGTTGTTGCTTTCAGTACGGCTATAAGGTCACACAAAATTATATTTAAACTCATATTAGACGCATCTAACTTTGAATAAAGCACATAATCACCTGAGATTATCTATAGTTTGATTGTTGTTGTTCCAGCCACGACGTCGCCGTTGTGGCTAGTTAGGACAAAAACTCTGATTAACATGGAAAATATACCTTTTATCGCGTGTCGTCACGTTGTGTGTAGTTAGGACACGGTGTTATACTGAGTGATATATAGTAAATAACTATAGAAATTACAGAAATGTCTAACAGTGTAGTTACACAATTACCCAGTTCAGTCACCTCCTCAGGGGACAAACACTGGCCCTGATCCAGTTCTTTCAGCAGGTCGATCTAGTATACCTGGAACACCACTATTGTGTGCAAGGCCCTGCCATTCAAACGTGATGTCATATGTGAGGGCTTGAAGGGCAGAGTCGGATGTCCATGTACAGCGAAAGGAACATACTATTTTTGAATTTCCAGCCAACTTGATGTGCGATCCCCACAAACTCAGTTTCTACTTTGCCTCAGCCATCGCAGGTCCCAAGCCATGGGGGCCAGGACCCCTGTCCCTCATCCCTGAAGAACAGGGACATGCACAAACTGAGCTTCTTCATTGGGTATATACAAGGCATTTACAACACTTTCTGCATCCCCTAACCTAAAGTGTAAACTACTCATCGGTTGTAAATGTTTTACAAACCTTCCAATTACAGGTTGTCTGTGTGTGTATATATATTTACGCACACACAACTGGAAACCATAAAGTTTGTAAAACATTTACAACCGATGAGTATTTTACACTTTAGATTAGGGGATGCAGAAAGTGTTGTAAATGTGAGATAATAGTACAATGTTGACATTTCAATGATTTATAATGTTTATTGAGATAATAATACAATGTTGACATTTCAATGATTTATAAGATAAATAATATATTAACTAGTAACTATTAACCATTAAGGATCTGTTTGATTATTTCATGATGCTATTTTTTTAAAGATAACTTATGACAGATTTGTAAATCGTTAGCATATTACTTAATCATTTGTGAATATATAGTCATGTTTTGTAAATCATTGTTCATCATAATCTAAAAAAAACATTAATATATAACTTATTAATCATCTATGAATGCATAGTAATGTTTTGTAAATTATTAGTTCCTCATTAACTAATCACTTAAAAATGACTTACAACTGAATGTTATTATAAAGTGTTACCCATAAATTAAATGACAGATACAGATGTATAATACAGCAAGGAACGTTTGGGGAAAAAAAATACATTTTCATTTTACTACTGTAAAGTAATCTTGCAGTAGGCCTAGATGAAAAGCACTAGAAAAGTTAAAATCCCAAATAATTGTATATGAACTTGGTATGCACCACAAAAGAGTACAGTACAAAAATAAAATTAAATTCAACATCCTCTGCACATTTGGCCAAATTTAATTACAGTATACAGTACTATAGCAGGTTTTTGTTGTCCTGACACAAGGCATCTCTAGGCAGTAATTTCTTAGTTTTGCAAAAATGCAGTAGTCTACACATACAAATGGTCAACAATAAAAGTTGACAGTCACACGTTTGAGGGTGTACAACAAGTGCTATACTATACACTATACTGTACAGAATAGTGAAATTTCCATCATTAATGTACTGGTACTGCACTGTAATTACACTGAATGTATGCGTAAGTAGCTACAAAACCCCTGTAGATGATTGGGTCAGCTCTCTCTCTCTCCATTGTAAGGATGCAGAGATTTTGTTGTGTCATTAGTTTTGCTACCTAATATTTAGGGGAAACTGGGGGCAACTGTAACATTTTTTACATCATAACTCACAGACTACTTGAAATACACTAGTCATCTTTTGATACAAGAAACAGAAATAGGTACACTAATTAATAATGCAACTGATATATTTTCACAAATAAGGACAAGACTATAATATTAAATTAAATACAAGAATTCAGAGTGTTACAATTGCCCCCTTGGTGGTATTTGGGGGCAGTTGTTACACTGAACAATAAGTCATGTTAAACCACTGTATCTCAAATAAAAAGGTAAACTTTACTGCTGTAGTATACAATATTATATATGTTATATCTAATTATATATATATGTATATATCCAATATATTATATATAGGCCTATATGGTTAAAATTTGCTTAAATGTCCGGCATCATTCAAAAAGCAAAAGTCTATTTATATTTTTTGCAGAAACTGCAACTATTCTAGAGGTAACTAGATTTGATTTTAAATATGTGACCCAGAACCACAAAACCAGTCTTAAGTCGCTGGGGTATATTTGTAGCAAAAGCCAAAAATACATTGTATGGGTCAAAATTATTGATTTTTCTTTTATGCCAAAAATCATTAGGACATTAAGTAAAGATCATGTTCCATGAAGATATTTTTTTACATTTCCTACTGTAAATATCTCAAAACTTAATTTTGATTAGTAATATGCATCACTAAGAACTTAATTTGGACAACTTTAAAGGCGATTTTCTCATATTTGGATTTTTTTGCACCCTCAGATTACAGATGTTCAAATAGTTGTTTCTCAGACAAATATTGTCCCATCCTAACAAACCATACATAAATGGAAATCTTATTTATTCAGCTTTCAGATGATGTATAAATCTCAATTTTCAAAAAATTGACCCTTATGAATGGTGTTATGGGGCAAACGAGACGTAAGACGTGCGGATCCATTTGCAAGCTTTATTCAAAGGCGTGGTTACAAAACAAGCAAGGTTCATTCAGTGGCAAATAGGAACAACACAGGCAAGACAAAGAGCAATCCTAGGGCAAGCGTGGGTCGACGATCGGCAAACAATATCCAACAGGGCAAGGCAGAGAGATAATCCAGGTACACAAGCAATAGTCCAAGAGAGGTGCAAACAGAGTCCGAATGGCAAGGCAAAGGGTAAATCCAGGAAACACAGGAAAGAATCAAAACACTAGAAAACACACAAGGCAAGGCAAGACTATGATAACTGTGTGGGCTCCGTAGAGTAGCTATCGCTAGGAGAGTGATATAAGTGATATACATGTAACTAAAATAAGTTACAAGAAAAAAGGAACTTTTTCATGATATTCAAATTTTTCGAGATGCACCTGTGTGTGTATTATATATATATATATATATATATATATATATATATATATATATATATATACATACATACATACTGTATATATATTTTTTCAATAGAGAAAAAGATTTTTAGCAATAACATAACATGATTTTATTTTCAATTTATTTTTTCGAACTTCATATAGAAAAGAAAAAACAAAGAAACAAAAAAAAACTGTGTATTAGCTGAATACTCCGTGTAGAACTACACTAGCCATAATTCTGAAGATAGTGTTGCCAATCAGAGAAGTCACTGTTACTAAGGAAACAAGAATCACTCAAAAGAGCTCAGCAGCAACTCATAAACCTTTACAAAAGATGTCACAGAGTCTACGCTCTCATTATAGGTATCCTTTTTTTATATCTAAATATTTTGCAGTAAACGTATAGCCATTAAGAATTATTGACCATATTAGAATGGTTTTATAAATGTTAATTATGCAGTTTTGTACCTTTTACCTATTTTATTTTCATATACTCTTATGCTTCAAATCAAGGGTTGTAATATTGCAATTCATCTTTAAGCTGGCTAAAGCTGGTCTAAGTTGTAAGGCAGCAGTTTATTTCTTTCCCCCAGACTGCAGGTGCCACCAAATTCAGAGCAATGTCTAGTATGCTGAGTGAGATCATGAAAAACGAATGCCTCAGTCTCGCTTTCCACAAGCTTCCTACACACTGTCTATTTATCACTGCAGCTGATAGAGATGAAAGACGGCCAGAGTGTCTTGTTACTGTGGTGGGGAAACAGAGCTCGTACATTACCAGACTTGTGTGTAAAATGTCTGAACTAATGGTTATGTCTGAGGCTGGTATTGTTTTAACAGGAAAACTACTGTCATTGGAGTCTCTATACTGTATGTAGTCTAGTTTCACTATCTGGAGAAAAAGAGGAGCGTTGTATTACATCCTAGTCATATTATAAGCAACGGACCAGTATAAATGTGATTTTGTAGAATTATGATCCTGTGCTTGGTGGTTTATAATAAATTCATACACATGGAATTACAACAAAACATACACAAACAGAAAAAGAAACGGCCAGCCCAATAAACACATATTACTGTAGTACTCATTAAGCATGTTCAAATGTTAAACTAAAACATGGGATGGGCTTATTATAGTTCTACAGAAAACATGAAAATTGAAAATTTTATGACAAATGGATATGTCAGTTTGCCAGATGTTTGCAGCTCTTCAGTGGTAGTAGTAACCTGCAGCAAACCTTTGGCAAAACTGAACAGTTTATATCTACTGGCAAACAGTTTTTGGCGAACATTTGGCATTTATCTGCCACAACTGACACACATTTTGTTGAACATACTGGCAAACAATTTTGTGGCACACCTGCGGCAACAATAAACAATCCAGCGTACGTAATAGTCAAACTCTCATTATGAACCAAGTTTAATCAAATAACTTTTACCAAAACTTTTTTTCTTCCTTTTTCATCACAAATATTTTACTCAAGCAATAATCTACACAATAATCTTTACTCTGAGCCTCGGAACTTCAAACCATGTATATCAAGAAGGCTGCAAATAAACGTAATATCAATTCTTAACAGTATTGAGGTGAGTTTTGTCTAAAATTCAGTTGAAAGTAAAATGCACAACATGAGTAGCTAATGATCCGGTAATGATCTGGCACTTCCATTATTCGTGTAGCTTTGAAGAAATGGCATCTCTCCCTGCCTCTCTGGTCAGTTGTGTAACAAAGACATAATCCACACAAAATTGTTGAAAAGGCATTTGAAAAGTGCTAAATAAATGCAACTCTCATTGTGTGACTTATCCCAACCCCCCTTAGGCTATACTATTTATTGTTTTAAAGGGGTCATTTTGCATGTCTCCTTTATCAATCACACCTTATTCAACTCATCAGCTCATTTGTAGCAACTCCAAGACCTGAAATAGGTGTGCAAAAATGCGTTGCACAAATTAGCACATTTGGGTTGCGCTGTTCTGTTGTAAACAAATATTAACTAATGATTCCTAATTGCATCTACTTTTCGGAAGGCCAAATAAAGTGCTTTTGCTTTCGCATAGAAACATACAGCGTCTCCCTGACATGACTGCATCAACACTACTGCGGTTACTGAAACCACGCCTTCTTTCTTTGCATGAACATTTGGGCGGCATTACACAAATATTTCCACATTGTGACGTAGACATGTGGGGGCGTGTCTGGATCAGCCCAGTCTGGATCAGCCTTCTCTTTTAGATAGAATACATCCTTTTGTGGGAGACTTTGAGCTTTGTAACTCTGCAGATCGTATACATGCACAAACAACTACTTAACACACTAAAGAAAAGGAAAACAAGAAATCGCATCATATGACCCCTTTAAAAATGTTAATAATAATGTCATGCATTTGAAAGTGTACAATGTACCTTCTGGAGAAGCTTCGGCACTTGAATTTGTTCCATAATCTGATGTTAGGGAAGCTATAATCTGTATTCACAATGTTTTAATTTACTTCCACCCATCTCATCTCCATAAATACGCTCCAGTGTCTTAGACTGTAATGGCACAGCATTAACATTAGAACAGTCAAGCAGTGAGATCCATTTGGTGCATGCACACAAACCGTCATGTTGATGAAAGCAGATGGCAGATTTCTATTTTTTTTTTCAAACAGGCTCAAGACTGGCTTCATTTCAGCAGGATATTCACACTATGACTATTTTGTGTACTGTATTGAGGATGTTTTGAAGTTCCCCTTTCTTTTTTACTTGATGTTATCTACGTAAATCATCTTTTGGATGATGCACAATAATTTTTGTATTTTTCAAGACAGCAAAAAGATTTTAGTTTTGCAGTTTGAGGTTTATAGCATCTGTAAGACACCCCCCACCCCCCCACCCCTCAACAGGGAAACTATTCTTCCTTCTAATGCCACTTGCCACACATTTGCGAGACAAGCAAGTCATGCGATGTCAGCTATGTTCAGAATTAAAAGTTTGGTTTAAACTTTAATTTAAATTTCTCAAAAAAACAAACATTTCTAATGTTATTTCCAGTAGTGTTCTGTCTGGTCTTCGACATATAAAGGGAATTAGAATTTTGTGCACAGAATCCTATTCAAAACATTGGTTATTTGACAAAGCACAAGTACTGTCAGGGAAACACCAGGCTCTTCCACCAATCAGTGATCACAATCACTGGAGTTCTGAGATCCAGAGCCGATCCTCCCTATACGCAGAAAACGAAACACCAAGGGGGCCCCTTTGCTCTCAAAGATGTTTTCATTTTAGTGTTGTTTTTGAGTTTGGCCAGTGGTTATTGAAAACATGAATGACCATTTATTTTAATGCGGTGCGCTGTCACCCTCTCTATGTAAAAATCAGTCAAATCATGTAACGTGAATGTCGTACAGTCTCTTGCTCGAGACAAAAAAAACGAGTTGAAAGCGCACCGAGCCGAACAGAGATACTGTTTCTCAAGCACTTTCTGTGAGCGCGATTTGAGACGGCGTGAAACACGGACAAATGCATTAGTTACATCCATTCTTGACTCCTGACTCAATTGAAGTGCTGTACCATATGCCCCTGTGATCACCTTTTTGTATGAAAAGGGATACATTTTTTTTTAGATTATTTATATTTTTTTTCATTTTAGTTGGAAACTGCAGCCTGTGTTGAGCCTCTGTAGCATGCAGTATACCTTTGTTGCCTCTGTGTGATCCAAAGACGTGTAATCTGCCTGGAAAGAGCTATCTTTTAACATTCCCATTCATCTCAGTAGTTGAAAGCAGTTGCTTGGGTGTAATGCGTCCACTAGACTCTATAACAGGGACATACTAGTCAGCCAAACATTGCAAATATATCTGTCTGGGTGGATTTCAAACAGAAGAAAGCATCCCTATGCTCTACTCACTCCGAGGGGTAGAGCCCTTGAAGTGGGCAGTTTGGAGGGAGCAGGGAACTTGTTTGTCATAATGTAACTATTTTGAACACACTTTGCAAAGCCAAGTGAAAGACAATATTATTTCCACCGTTGCGTCCATCACCCCTGTATTCTGGAATTTCTTATTGCTGCAAATAAATACAATGAAGTTTTATAATGAAGTTTTAATAATGAAATACATTATGAGAATATATTTATTTATTTATTTGGACAAAAACATAAAAATACCATAATATGTGTGCAGATATTTAGGAAACATGCTAAGTTAACATCCTTGTTTCTCTGAAAGACAATGTTGCAGTCAGCTTTTGCAGCCATGTCAGAATGTCTGTTTTTGTTTTGGTCTGTGTGATTTTGCCCAATGCCAATTTACCCAATAGGATTTCAACACCCTGGATTGCCAGTTGGTGGAAAATACAGCATAATCCAACCATGGGAGCCAGCAAACTAATTTGGTAAGAGATCGCAGATTCTATCTGTCCTAAAACACCTCAGCATTTTACAGTGTTAGGCTCATTGTCTGTTGTCAATTGCACTCGTTCATGTTGTGTGTCCTCAATTTGGCAACCCACGTGAGCATCATGTCTGAGGATAAAGGGGTGGGAGAAACAACTCTCTCTAATATTTTGAATTTGGACTGCAGTGCCAATTTCTTGAATTGCAAGGACTTGCCACCCTGGGTCACAACCATAAAAAATAACTTTACATGCACAAAGTGACAAATACATGTTCCCTTCAACAACACACTTGTGGAAGGGTCAATTGATCACTTTCATTTGAAATGTCCTTACAAATGGCATCTCCTTTCTGAAGTGCCCTTTATGGGCGCAAAAACACAATTGGGAATTGTCCCCTAATCCAGTCCGTGGCCTTCCGTCTGATTGCCACCAGAGGTCGCCCTTCCATTATATTGACTCTCACACTAAACAGACCTTGGACTACATTTCCCATGTGCCATTTCACTAAGCACATTCTTACCTGTAACCAGTTACACAGACTATATAACATCCACTCAGATCCTTCTCAAATGGCCGATTATTGTTAGCATTTATCCCTATGTTAGCGATAGAAAACTCGTGATGGCTCCGTAATGTATCTGAGTCTAGTCTAGTGCTGTTCTATGCCTGATTTATCCGTGTGTTGATCTTAGCCTGTTTACCTCGTCATGTCTGCTCTCTGCCTGCCTTGAACTTTAATCTGCCTTGGATTATCCTTTTGCCTTGCTGTTTCAGACTTTGTTTGCACCTCGCCTGGACTATTTTCTGTTTGTGGATTCCCCATTTGCCGTCGACTGACCCACTCCTGTTTTTGGATTACTCTTTCTTCTTGCTTGTGCTATACCTGTTGTTGTTGTCGACCCATGCCTGTTTTATGACCACTTCTTTGAATAAAACTTTTCAGATGGATCCGCACGCCTCTCGTCTCCTTCGCCCCATTACAATATTTACTTTACTTTTTATTTTATTTGGACGGGACAATACATATTAATGAACGTACAATGACGTAAATATGCCAGATTTAGCACAATATATAAGATAACTATGATAAAATAAATGTAGATAAACTGT